>NC_069733.1:1581967-1636967 GCF_027358585.1 Pangasianodon hypophthalmus | reverse complement strand
AAAGAGGGAGAGAGAGAGGGAGGAAGGGAGTTAGCAAGATAGTAAAAGCAAAATCTCATCAGCTCTGTGTGTGTGTGTGCGCGTGCGTGTGTGCGTATGTGTGTGTGCGCGTGTGTGTATGTGTGTGTGTAGGGCTGCTTATTAAAAACGCAGTGCTAATGGCTGTCCCGCCCTGTGTATCCGTGGCAACAGAGCTGACTAGCAATGGCGGAAATGGAGAAGACACTGAATTTCTCGGCGTGTGTGTGTGTGTGCGTCTTTGTGTGTGTGTGTGTGTGTGTGTGAGAGAGAGAGAGAGAGAGACAGAGACCTCGTCTGCTACTGATGCAGTCTGGGATTCAGTGTGTTCTTAGTGCTCAAAGTACAGAGATTGCATTTTTATGAATGTGTGTTTTCAGAAAAAGTGGGAGAGAGTAAAAAGGATGGAGAGAAGAAGAAGAGAACAGGATGAAGTGTTAGAGAGAGAATAAAGAAGAATAGTGAAGAAATAAATAGAGGAGAAGGAAGGACAGGAAGAAGAGGAACTAAATAGAAATAACAGAAGGAGGAAAAAAGTACAAGAGAGCAGCAAGAGAAGAAAGAAAAGGAGAGTAAAAAGTGAAAGAAGAAGTGACGAGAGAAACAGAGGAGAGGAGCATGTGATCAATGAAGAGTAAACAACAGGCTGTGAGAACACAAACACACACACACACACACACACACTTTAACTAGTTCAGTTCTCCTGCTGTGACTGTAGGCCAGTGTGAGGGAAAAACATGTTACAGAAAAGTATACCTTCTCAAAACATTTTCTGGGTTACAGCTGATAAATTCATCACTACTGGAAGCGAATCCTTTTTGTACGCATATGCGTCTGAAATTATTATCATGCTCTGTAATCCCTGTGCTAATGTGTGTGCTGACACACACTCTACACTTCATTTAAACCTGCGTGTGTGTAGGAGTTAACGTGGCAACACTTTAACTGAACTGAAACCCGCGTGTCGTGACAGACTTGTTGACAGATCTCCCACTGCACATGTGTCAAGCAGCAGGTGTGTGTATGTGTGTGCCTGTGTGTGTGTGAGAAAGAGAGAGAGAAGACAATTATTTTTACACACACACACACACACATATATGCGGCTAATTTAGTCTCTAAGCTGAAAAGCTCTCTCTCTCTCTCATGTTTAAAGGGCTGGTGAATTAATATTGAAGTTTTAAACCTGACTGATTTTTTTTTATTTTCCTTTTTCTAAAGGAGGAAGATCTTCTGATAACAGCTCTCTCTCTCTCTCTCTCTCTCTCTCCCACTCTTTTCCTGGGTACTCAATGTGACGGATGCTAATTCACACTTTCCTCCCAAACCCCTTTCATCACTGGTGGATCCGGTGGGAGGAGAGAGACAGAGAGAGGCAGAGAGAGAGAGAGAGAGAGGGCGAGAGAGAGAGAGAAAGAGAGAGAGACAGAGAGAGAGATTGTGCTCCTTTTGATCACATCATCACTCCACTTCCTGAATTTATTATTAAGCTCCAGATCATCAAAAGCCCTGAGCTCTGGCTGAGACAGAGAAAGTGACTGAAATTTACAATAGAAAAAAAAAAATCCCAAAGAACACCTTTGGTAGAATTTTCTCATGTCTGTCTCACTGTAACAGCAATAGTTTTTAATTTGTGTTATA
Source organism: Pangasianodon hypophthalmus (assembly GCF_027358585.1). NCBI lineage: Eukaryota > Metazoa > Chordata > Actinopteri > Siluriformes > Pangasiidae > Pangasianodon > Pangasianodon hypophthalmus. Next base: position 1,635,311 of record NC_069733.1, on the reverse strand, counting down.
TATTTGTGTACAGAACTGAGCATAGCATATTAGGAACATCCATTTTTACTGTTGGAACGAAACCCATGGCATCATGATGTGAAAAAAGTGTCCGCTCACCGCAGAAGGAGACGATATGACTGCTGTCTTCATGTACAAACTTCCGTGTGACTGCTTCCTCCATGATCTGCTTCACCTGTGAAGTCAAACACACAGAGAGACTTAGAGAAGTGCTTTGTTGTAGTGTCCTTCAGTCCTCATGCTATTTCAATTGGTCAGGGTCTAAGAACAACATCAAGCTAAAACCTTGTTAGGGGGCAGTTAGTACAGGAATGAACAAAAACAAACAAGTCAAGGGATTAAAAAAAAAAAAAGTAAATCAGTGCTAGTTTAAGTGCTTGGTGAAGAGGTAGTTGAAGACAGCCAAAGCTGTTCGGACAGCCTGGGGAAGTTCATTCCACCAACTGGTTACCAGGACAGAGAAGAGTCTTGATGCATGACTTCCTTGTACCTTTGAGGGGTGGTGGGTCCACTCGAGCCATGCTAGTGGTAATGCAGCAATGGGGTAGTGTGTGAGAACTTGGGGAGTTTGAAAACAAGACTTGCAAGTGCATTCTGGATCAGTCGCAAAAGTCAGATGGCGTACAAGGGCAGACCTGGCAGGAGCGAGCTGCAATAGTCCAGTCTTGAAATGACAAGGGACTAAACACCTGAGTGGCCTCTGTGGACAGAAATGTCAGAATCCTCCTGATGTTATAAAGGAGAAACTGACGTGACCAAGCCAGGTTAGCGATGTGAGGTGAAACGGACAGCTGGTTGTCCAGAACCATAGCAATGTTGCGTGCAGTGTTAGATGCTATGATCTGAGATTTGTCCAGGACTACAAGGTTGTGTGTGGTGACAGATAGTGGGATTGAGAGTTACCCATGGAGATCACAAGATCTTGACATGGAGATGCATCTCCAGGGATGTACAGCATCTCAGTCTTGCTGGTTTTTTTTTTCCATAATATCCACCAGACAGGCTGAGATCTGTTCAGAAACATGTGTGTCTGAGGTTTGAGGAAAGGATATTTGAGTGTCATCAGTAGAGCAGTGGTATGAAAACCCATGTGAGAATAAAATCTCTTACACTATATGGCCAAAAGTTTGTGGACACTTGACCATCACACCCATATGTGGTTCTTCCCCAAATGTTTGCCACACAATTGGAAGCATACCATTGTCTAGAATGTCTTTGTATGCTGTAGTATTATGATTTTCCCTCACTGAAACCAAAGGGCCCAAACCTGTTTCATTATGACAATGCCCTTGTGCAGGTCCATGAAGTCATGGTTTGCAAAAGTTGATGTGGAAAAACTTGAGTGGCCCGAGCCAACTAAACACCACTGAACACCTTTAGTATGAATTGGAACGCTGACTGTGCATCAGGCCTTCTCAGTTGACATCAGCGCCTGACCTCACTAATGCTCTTGTGGCTGAATGGACACAAATCCCCACAGCCATGCCACCTGGTATGACTGTTCCACCAGCTAAGAAGCAAACCACCAACATGCTTTGCCACAAATTCCAAAACTCAAGAAGATGAACACGAGAGTCTTGTGATTGTCCATGTCAGTGGATGCTGAAAGGTCAAGGAAGATGAGGATCGCTGGCAGTTTGACTGATCTAGCAACATGGAGCTTCTCACTAACATCCACAAGGGTAGTATCTATGGAGTGTGCCCCTTTGAAACCAAACTGGTTAGGCTCTTAGAGGTTGTTTTGGGTAAGACTGAGAGACAACTGATTGTACATTGTGCATTCAAGAATTTTAAAAAGAAAGGAGAGAAGTGACACTGGTATCAGGAATGGGCTTTTTCAGGGTGGGTATAATCCTTGCTTTTTCAGGGTGGGTATGACCCTTGCTGTCTTGAAGGCAGTCGGTGACTCGGTGACAACTATGAGCGTGATCATTACATCATCATTACAAAATCTGAAATAGATGCCATCAGTGTTATGCTGTATGGTTATAGATGATGATATCTTCACTAGAATTTTCAGCACAGAATCTCAGTGTAGTTTAGATTTCCTGAACTGTTTTTTAAAGATGTGTGTAAGATGTGTAAAAGTTCATACTTACTGGTTCCCATTATGATTATGCATAAAGGAAAGTCTTGGTGAGAAAGGAGGTTATAGACTCCGCTTTTCTTCTCTAAAGACCTGGACTGAGAAACTATTTCAAGGGAAAATACTCTAAGGATTTCTGAGCACAGGGCTCATTTATTGGTTTTTAGAAGATCGAGACTTTTGATCTTGCTGAGTGTGAAGTTAAACCTCATTGCTCTGAGTGTGGATCTACTATTAAGCATAAAAGAGAAGGAATGAGTCACTGCTCGTGTGAAAACAGCGCACGATGGGAGCTCTGTGTACATAATCACCTTATAAAGTCTCAATTGCACAAGAGAAACAGATGAATCAATGTCGAGAAGATGATAAGTCCATTAAAGCTAGGTCTAAATACAAAACCAACAAGGCACAGCTTAAAGCCGAGTGTGTTTCACTTTACTATAAGAAGCTGTGTGTGGGGGGAATCGACCACTGGATTGATTTGTCCTTCTTGAATCAGAACATCGATTCTGTTCTAGCTACAAAACAGTGAGTAAAACACCCAGTGGTTCTGGAATAAGCTCCGAATCCAAGACCCTGACCAGGATAAAGCGCTTACCAATTAATTTTCTGGTCAGTAACAAGAGGACCAATACTTAGGTCCTGAAATAATTAGAAAATTAGTAGGGTGTCTAGACATAATCGTCTAGACATACTCAGAGGACCACCAGGACGTGCAGTCCACAGCTAATGAGGGGACTTATTTAAGAAGTCCGGGGGTAAGCGAAGGACAAAGATTACACTTGAGCAGGAAGGTCATCACCATGGCAACAAGAGTGAGTCATCATCACTTAGTTATTTTCTTACACAGTGTAACTAAAGCATCTAAATGGGTGCCATGATGAAGGGGGCTAAAGGGCATTTTAGTTAAGACTTTACACTGCAAGAAAGGACAGAATCCCGCAGCTCAATAGCAAAGCTAAATAGACATGCTGTTCGGCTTAATGGTCTCCAGTGGGGTGAGTGCAAGGCAATATCAATACTGAAGAAGCAGAGATCTTGCCATGATGTTCCAGAGAAGGGGTCTGAACACACTTGAAACAAGTGCACAATAATCGCCACAATCAAGCACTATCGAGTGAACTACATCCAATCTCAGCCTGGATTGCTCATTAGCTCTCAACTGCCTCATTTCAGCTCTGAACCTGAGACCTGAGCATGAGTGTGCTATAATTTTGGCTAATGAAAAAAGAAATGGAGCCTCATTAACAGCATTAGGCATTGTAATTACCATTTACACTCATTTCGCACAGGTTTTTTCCCCAAATGTAACTTACAAGTGAGAGTAAATCCAATCCCAGCACAGAGAATGGTATAATCTTGGCTGCTTGAGTGAGTGGTTTTGGTAAACACAGCACGACATGAAAACATAATCATACTCTAATTAAACACAGAAGGGTGTGTTTCCAGATGAGTGATGGACTTTCAAAAGTGAAATTCCCCAGTGGAGTGTAATTTAGACTCTCAAGAAGTCTGTTAATATTTCACTCCCTGTGTGTGCATGTGTGTGTGTGTGTGCGTGTGTGTAAGCATGTGGGTGTTTCAAAAACTAGGTGTGAAGTATAGAGTCAAATATGGCTCAGCATGATTACAAATCTCTTAAAATGATATTCAGACTCCTCCGACAAGACAAAGCAGAGACAAATGAGAGACAGAGTGAGACAGAAAGGTAGATTGAGAGAGACACGCAGAGAGAGATGGAGAGTGAGACAGAGAGGGACAGAGAGAAACAGAGAGAGAGAGAAAAACAGAAATAGAGAGAGGCATACAGGCAGAGAGACACTGAGACAGAGAGAGAGAGAGACAGAGAGAGAGAGACACACACATTATAAATTACCACAATCCTCAGGCCACTGCTTCAAGCCACAAATGAAATAATCAATAATCAGAATGAGAGATATTAAATTTCATATTACGATAACTGTCTTTATTCACGGGTTGTACTACACTATACCACAGCACTGTGGAATTCTGGATTCTGATATGTCAAAAGATTAATTTTCACAGGTTTATGTCAATGTGCTCGTTCTAATACCTTATCGTTTCTATAGTAAAGCTCATTCACCGGGACTTGTATGGTGGACGCTAATAATAAACATTATAAAACCGTCAGTAATCGCTGAGATGGTTAAAAATGGTGTTCGGTGAGGAGATGCTTATTTAATATTTATGGAAGGAGTCTCCGGTGTCAGTGCTTTGTTACAGTCAGAGGTAAAGCTGTAACCTGTGTGTGTGTGTGTGTGGTGTGTAATAATTCTGCTGTAAACTCTTATTCCTCAGCAAAGCAACCAACCCAGCGAGGCGAATGCATGAGTTGTGCTTCAGTAACTAACCGCTCAATTCTCACACAGACTGAGATGAAGATCTGCTTAAATATGGCCATTTAACTCACTCAAAAAACTAACAACTGAAGGGCATGCTGGGAAATATTTCAATTTAAAGCCTAGAGTCACGTAGTGTTTGGAGGAAGAGGGGGAAGAGGAAATGAGAGCAGCAAAAAATGGGGAAAAAAGAAGACAGAGAGGTAAATAAGGTACAGAGTGTTCCACACTCCATTTGTCTACGTCATGCTTTAGAAATATACATGAATGGCTGAATATTTAATACATTTACCACACACACACACACACACACACATACACACACACACACACACACATACATACACACACACGAACACACACACTTATGACTCTTCCTCAAACCTCTAGCTAGTGAGGTTCTCTTCAATAAATCCTGCTGATGTTAATGATGAGCTTCTGAAGGTCTCTGAATGTGAACGCACACGTTCAGATTTTGAGATGCCACGTACCCACACACTCACACATTCACACACTCACACACACACACAACAGATGAGTCACTCTGAGCACCAATGTCTGAGACCCTTCAGGTAAAAAGTCATTACTGAAGAACTGGAAAGCATAATAAAGGTGGAGTATGCATCTATCATTATTATTTTAAAAGTAATACTTAATTAGTAATTAATTAGTAATTACTTAGATGAAGCATTAATCAGGTATTAATGTGCAGGCATGTATTAGATTTGTAATGATTGGATCAGGAATTGATCAGACAACATAGCAAAGTACCATCTGTATATAGACATATATTATTACATATCAAGTTTAGAATATTTATTGATCAGACAAACTATATGTAAACTAGACTGATGAATGATTATACCCAGTATTGATCAGGCATTGAGATTAGACCAGCTGATTAGATTAGACTGAGTATTAGTAAGTGCGGTAAATGCTGATTAGAATGTCTGAGTAGACAAGCTGTAAACAAAATTAAATAGACTAACAACTGATTAGAACCAGCAATGATTATACCAGGAATTAAGACTAGATCAGTTATTGATTAGGTTAAATCAGATTAGATTAGATTAGATCAATTATCAGTTTAGGGTAAGCACTAATGACAATGTGTATTGAGTAGAACAGCTGTAAACTAAAGTAATGACTAATCCATTCCAGTATTGTTTATACCAGGCACTGACATCAGATGAGCCATTGACTGAGCAGCCATTGATTAGATTAGACTGATTATCAGTTTAGGGTAATAACTGTGTAGGATATACAATATATTGTATATATTGAGTAGAGCAGTTACACTAACAACTGATTAGATCCAGTATTGATTATACCAGTTATTGAGAATAGGCCAATTATTGATTATGTAAGATTAGATTAGATTAGACTGATGATCAGTTTAGGGTAAATGCTGAACAGAATTTGTACTGAGCAGACCAGCTATAAACTAGACTGATGACTGACTATATTGATAATCCCAAGCATTGAGATTAGACTAGCTATTGATTAGATTAGATTAGATTGGTTATGAATTTAGGCTAAGTGCTCATTAGCAAATGTATTGAGAAGACCAGCTAATGAATAATTTAGGTATTGATTTGACTATTTATTGATTACATATGGTATTGAATTAGAATTATTGTATTAGACCAGACATTCAGATGGCATTGGGTCTTAATAGATTAAACACTGAATCTACTACTGATCAGAATAGCACATATAGATCAAACCACGTACTAGTTACTTACTGGTAAGTATTTAGTACAAACAAACAAGATGTACACAAGGTACTAATGTAAGCTGTGTGTTTGTAAGATCAGGTACTCAGTGGACTAGGATTGGATTAGATCAGGGGTGTCCAATCTTATCCACAAAGGGCCAGTTTGTGGGTGCAGGTTCAGCCACACGTGTTTAATCAGCTGATTGGAGTTCTGCTTGATTGGAACGAAAACCTGCACCCACACAGCGGCCCTTTCCGGATAAGATTGGACATCCCTGGATTAGATCAAACATTGATTAGACGTTAGGCATAGTAACACATTCAGTATTGTGTGCTTATAGCTCAGTGTGGAGGTAATCCTGGACAGAGTGTTAGACCAAGTCTTTTAAGGTCTATCGTGTGTGTGTGTCTCTGCAGATGGCATTAATCCTCCCACTGATTATGTGGCAGTGAAATGCAGAACCTCAGACAGCTTTATACACCAGGACACATGCACTTCGTTAGGATTATACCTGATTTATCTGAAGCTCGAATGTATTGCAGTGGCACAGAGCTGCATCCCGAATGGCTCCCTATTGGACACTGAGTGCACTACATAAGGTGTAAACCTTCTCTTATTCCACACCCTGTGTAGTAACTCCTGAGCCGTTTGGGATGCGGCCCTTTATTTATTTGTTTATTTGTTTATTTATTTTAATTTCCACGCGCACTCACCTCCTTCTTCACATTGCGGAGCAGCTTCTGACGCGTCTCGGCTTCTGAAAACCGTTGAAATGACATCACGCCAATTAATTAACGGCAATTAAACTTAGAAGAAACACAAAAGCGCACTTTTTTTAAAAGTGAAAGCTAAACTCTCGCTTCTCACGAACAGATGATTTCCTCCTCACCTGTCGTCGCGGTTGCCATGGCTCCCGTAGCTCGAGCCCAGCTGCGCTCGCGACTCCCGGATATTCCGAAAGGATAGAGCAGGAGCGCGCGGGGCTCGAGCGCGTCTTAGATAGGCCACGCCTTTTAAAGAGACAGGCACCCTGAGATTTCTAGTTAAAAAACAAACAAAAAAAATGCTGTTTTTTTCTTCCTTTTTTTTAATGTTATTGTTTCTTATGATGTCTTGAATGATGGAATTTCTATTATATGTCTAGTTTTACAACATCAGTCTCACAGCCATTTCGTAAACAAACCTAAATAATAACCATAATAATATTAAAAACCATATACCATAGATTATATACAATATTATATACTATGACTTACAACTTCAAATATAACTGAAAATTATGTAAATATTGTCTTTCAGTGTCACCATTTTACCACAAAGTGCATGCATTCCTCTGTGTTTTACTCAGGCGCAGGTAGTCTAAACAGTCCTCGAACATTTGTTGTGTTTCTGGGCCATCATTGCTCACTCTGGCAAATGAGAACTTCTGCACACTGTTGACTATTAATTCACTAATTAGTTCATTAAACCATCTTAGTGGTTAGCACTGTTGCCTCACACCTCTGGGGTTAGGGGTTCGAATCCTGACTCTGCCCTATGTACTATAAAATATATACCCGTGCTTTGGGGGTTTCCTCTGGGTACTCCAGTTTCCTCCCCCAGTCCAAAGACCAAAAATGCATTGTAGGCTGATTAGTGTGTGTGTGTGTGTGTGTGTGTGTGTGTGTATGTGTGTGTGTGATTGTGCCCTGCGATGGATTGGCACCCCGTCCAGGGTGTCCCCTGCCTTGTGCCCTGAGTTCCCTGGGTTAGGCTCCAGGCTCCCTGTGACCCTGTGTAGGATAAGAGGTACAGAAAATGGATGGACGGATGGATGGACAGAATGAACACATTATAATGTCAGAGCTGCTGTTAGTGAAAATGAATCAACATTCTGAATCCAGAATCCAATAACACTCTGGGATAACTATAGAGATATCACAGTTATGCAGAAGTGTACACACATTTTGCATTATTCCATCCAGTAGGCACACCAGTAAATGTGAATTGTTTACTTGTGCACCTCTTCATATGTGGAACTGACCTACATCTCTTCTGAGGATGACTTGTGAGCACCAAAACTGTCATAAACTTGGACCTTTCAGGAGTCTGTGGTTCACCAGCAGTTTGACAAAGCTATGATGGTTTGTTGTCTCCCACTGAGACAAGACCTTAAAATTGTTTTTTGTGGCCCACGGCAGAACCTGCATGAATACCAAGATGATTTCTAGAGTCATAAACGCACAGCTTAATCACCTTTGTGGCCTGAGAGTGTCCTCACATTGTGCTTCCTAAAATTGTGTCTGCATGGGCTGTGCTTTAAAATATAGTTATACTTGGAATATAATAAAGGCCAGAGCACATAAAGTTAATCTTCATCTCCATTAGTGTGCTAGACCTCATCACCCCTGAGCTGGCAGTGCAATAAGAGCAATAACATTAAAGTAATACTATTCACCTGAACGAAGACACAAAGATGTGAAGTCTGATGGGAAGCACCACAGTTTCACACCATCATCTCCACAAACTGCACATTATGTAGAATGCAAATCATGAGTTCCTGTTGGTGTGAGTATATTCCAGTTGCTTTCTCTACATGAAGCTCACCTAAGTGTTAAATTCTCCTCCTTGAGGAGAATCATCAGCTTGCTAAACATGAGCGAATGGCCTATGAAACCTTTTCCATCAAGTGCTTTGCATCTAAACATTAGTCATTGGATCTCGCAAGGCGTATATAGTATATAGCCAGCCCTACCTTTCTTCATATTACAAATTCTACTCATTTTTTTTTTTATTTAGAGTGTATTTGTTTTTAGATCCAATATTAGTCTATAGCTATAACAGAATATTTTTATTAAACAAATAATGTTTAATTGTATTTTCAATGGCAAAAAGTGACAGAAATGCTTGTCAAGCGCACAGAAAAAGACAGGTCTACAGAAGTATATTGATTACTATGGGCACTGATTTGAAGTGATCTGATTAGAAGCGATTATTCAAGGGTGGCATGATTAATGTTAAAGGTCATGACCATTTACACAACACGGGTTCTTAACCCTGGTCCTGGAGAACCCTCTGTCCTGCACACTTCAGTATTTTTCTTTCTATAACTCACCTGATTCATCACAGAAAGGGATGTTGATTAGTTGAATGAGGTGTGTTTTGAGACACTGTAATTATTGCTTAGTTCATAATGAGCTACCAAACCATTACTTTATTAATACTTACTGAGTAATTACCCAGTATTCATTAGTACTTAATAGTAGTGACTTAGATGCTAATATAGCACTCATTCATTCCTGTTAATCATTGTTTACTATTGCGATGTGTTGCCAAATATTTTTAATGGCTAGTATAATTCAGGGCAGACTGGCCCAATAATAAACTATAGATGGGTATCCAATAATAAATGTTAATGGACGTCTATGCTAACCAGGCATGAAGCTTAGGCATAAAGTATGGTGTAGAAGCTGTTATTTCATAATCTATGCGTAAAAACACACACATCACTTAGGAACAGCTTTGTCTTATTACTTACACTAACAATATCTTTTTTAATAAAAAAAAAAATACAGACAATGGAGTAAAAAACACTCTATGCAATGCTTCAGATGAATTAGATCTGTTGTCAAACAGCTGCTTTAGTGAGGTGGATAGATGATGTGTGATTGATGGCGTGTGTATTGATTCACATGAAACCAAATTACCCAGAATTACATTTCAGGGACATGGTGACATCAGGACACTGAGTCAGAACTAAAAAGCTTTTTATATTTGCTTATTGATTTTTTGCATTTGCATTTGGGTTTTGGTCTGATTCTCATTTGTATTGTTTATGCACCTAGGTAGTTACCTTGACCCCTCTAGCACATGCATAAACTAGCATTTGCCTCTTCAATTTTCAGGTTTTGACTCAGATTAGTCAGGTTAAATGTAAATCTAGGATAAAGTTAGAATATCATCATGTTATAGGATGTTTAAATCTGTCTGTGGCTGTGCATACAGCACAAAAAAATAAAATAAAAATAAAAAAAACATTTCAAACAGCGCCATCTGGTGGTAAAACTACAAATTATTTTCTTAAATTTAAGAATATGTTCTTTCAACCAATTAAATTAACAATTTGTTTCTATAATTTAATACATTGTTAAATGTTTGAATAGCTTCAGTAGGTTATTTATTCTTTGCTGAAGAGCAGAAAAAAGTGCACACGTATAAGAAAGAAGAACTGAGTATTGCATACAAAGGCATTATTCTATATTAATGGTATTTACATCAGATGGTGACATAAAGCATTCTTTTTTTTCATGCAATAAAGTAATAAAAGACAACATAACACCTGTTCCTAAAGCAATGCATATAAAATAATCAAAATAGCATTGTACACTTTGATTAACATTGTGCCTTTGGCTTTGAACACCTTAAACAGCCCAAGACCAAACAAGACAAGTTCACTGTGTTTCAGTAAACAGCAATAGGATAAAAACTCTGTCTAACTGTTCTGCCTTGTGCAGCTCAGTCTTGTGAGGGGACCAAGCATGAAGTACTTGTAAACCTATTGTTTTTGTTAGGATTTTTGTTGTTATTATTAGGGGTCCAAACACCAAAGGTGCTGGAACCCTACTGTAATTGTTAGGATTTTTCTTCTTCTTCCTCTTCTTGTTCTTCTTCTTTTTGCTCTTCTTCTTCTTCTTCTACATTCAAACGAAACTACAGACCAAACTGTAAGTCATAGAGACATGAAGCTTGGTTAACAGGTAGTACTCCCTCCTGCTACTCAGACAAGTGAGATGGGCCTGATCTGTCCAGTGCCGGCGTTATAACGCAAGTGTTTATGTTTTGGTCCATATCTCATGAACTACGAGTCCTACAGTGAACCCACTTAGATTTTTTTGTCCAATCAGAGTTTAGCAGGCATTTGACACGTTTCCTATTAAGCTATTGTCATGAAACTTGAATGGTAGTTTCAGGGAGGGATCTACTAGTAGCTGATGCAGTCTCACTTGTCCATCAAATTGGCCATCTGGGGGGCACTATTCATATTCACAGGGGTTGGAGTTAAGTTCAAATAGCCTTTTCTCAGGAAACAAAAATTCAATCAAGCTGAAATTTGGTGTGCTGCATTGATCTGCTAATCTCTAACTGGATTTTTAATCATCACTGAATTACATCAAAAACATGGCCACTTTCAGCCAATCAGCTTTCAACAGGTATTTTAAACAACTAGCATTGAGCCATCATCACTCCGTAAGTATGTTCATGTATAGTCTCTTTATGCTTCTGTGTATCTTGACAAGACCTGGCCATTGGGGGGTGCTATTTGTGAGGAGTGCTTGGACCCTGCAGATTGTTGCTTGCAGCTATATTATTATTATTGTTATTATTATTGTTATTATTATTATTATTATTATTATTATTATTATGGGTCCAAGCGCCAAAGGTGTTAGGATTTTCTTCTTCTGCATTAGAATGAATCATGCAGACCAAACCAAGTCACAGTAACATGAAACTTGGTCAACAGGTAGTACTCCCTGAAATTTGTTGTTAGTGCTGATTCCTTGGCTCAACCCATGTAAATCTGACTTTTGAATCATTTTGTCCTGCCCACTCCAATTTACAATAATTTGCTTAATATGCAAAACCTAATTTTGCAAACTTGTTCATGGATTTTTGCCAGGTTGTCCCATACTTGGTGTCAAAAAACTAAGAGTGTGAAACTTAATAATGATCAAAAACATGTTGAAATGTTTAAACAATACGGCCACCACATGCCAATCAACCCAAGTGGGATGGAGCTGGTTTACTCAAGCAGCTGTACTTCATGAATGACTGCACAGAATAATACATAAGAACAGTCATGTATGGATTCTTTATTGCACTTTGTACATTGGCAAGGACTGGCCACTTGGGACGATGTTTGCTATGACTGGTTGGACCCCGCAGATCGCCACTTGCAGCCATGTTTTTCTTTCTTCCCTGTCAGCGTGTTGGCTTTCTCTGCCTTCTGCTGCACTTCGTCGATTGGAGGGTAGCAGAAAAGGACATTTCGGGGCTTTTCCTGAATACCCCAAGACAAAACAAGACAAGTTCATGGTGTTTCAGTAAATAGCAATAGGATAAAAACTCTGTCTGACTGTTCTACGATTAGAGGAAGGCAGAAAAATGACTAGTTTAGGGGCATTTCCTGGGACCCAATCTGAGAGAGAACACACAAAGAGTCATCATAATGTTTCTAAATTACAAAATAAAATAAAAATAATAGTACAAGCAACAGCACTAAAACTACTGGAATGAAATTTGTTTCTTTCCTCCTATGTAGTCTTTTAGTGGCCATTTTAGATCATGTTTCTAGATATTGTCAGACAAAATATACTTTATACTGTGGGACATTAAACACCCAAGACACAAGTTCACTGTGCTTTATAAATAAAATGTATTATTATTATTATTATTATTATTATAAATAATAAGATAAAAACACTGGAGCTTGTTCTGCCATGTCCAGCTCACCATTCACCTCTGATGCAGGTGCTGTGTTAGGCTCCTCCTTCTTTGGGGGTGTGTTTTTTGGTGGCCCACGAGCCTTTACAATGTCACTCCATTTAGGCTGTGTAGGAGCCAGAGATTCAAACAATATATCACCAAAAATGGTAATGATGGGTTCCTGATCAGAAGAAGGCTGAGATGCCAAGGCATGTTCTGCGGGAACTGAGGGTTTCACATGCTCATCTGAATAAAATGCATGACAAGAATGAGACAAAATTGAATAAATTGAATTAACAGTAATAAGATATAGTACATAAAGTACATAACAAATGTTACAACATATATATATATATATATATATATATATATATATATATATAAGGATCAATTTCAAAGTAACTGATGCTCAAAAAGTGTCTATTTCCTTTCTAACATGAGGAATTAAATATGACAGCAGAAAACTGAGGTTTATTTTCAAAGTTTTGTTTACCGTGTGGAGGCACGTCAGCAGCTGGAGCCACATTCACACTGCTGCACTGAACTTCTCCAGCCTGAGAGAGAAAAGGACAAAGAAGAGATAAGATATAATGTCTTGTTTTTCTTTCCTATTATTGCAGTCCATTAAATGTTTTTTTTTTTGGAGAACTTTTGTCATTAATGTCATTTATATTAGACATAAACTTTTTACATATGTAGTCCTGTTTTGAAAAACTCTAGTATTATCTAGAGATTCATTTTAAGAAATCATTTTACATAAATATCTTTTAGAAATCATGGACAAAAATAAAAGCCTGTCATGTATAAGTGAGAAAGCCCTATAAAAATTGAAATGTTTGTGTGTGTGTGTGTGTGTGTGTGTGTGTGTTAAAGCTCGAGCACTAATCTTACATGAGGTGCGGTCAGTGGAGACGGCATTCTTTCTCCATAGATCTCGGCTGTAATGTCTCGATTGTTATCATTAGGGTCTCTGACTGTAATCTGTAGGGAATTACAGGTGAGATGCTGAAACATCAGCACGAAACATGGGCAGGAAAACCTTAAAGTATGATAATAACCAGCCAGATGTCTGCTTTTCTAGCAGAACTTTATTTATTACCCATTTGCACGCCCTTTTCTGCAGAAGACGTAGGGCTTCAGGTTGACGAGGTTGGAAGGTTGGATAAAACACTCCAGCTGAAAAAAGAAAAGACCCAACATGTAATCAGTAACACCTCACATAACACCCTGTCCCAGATCAGGAACATTACATCCCTATATATACTAAATACATGTTTTTACCAATGTAATATATTTTTCTTTTTTGAGTCATGACTTTTCTTTTTCATATTAAAAAAAATGAGTGAGTTAGAAATTACCACACAGGAAGCCAGGCTTAACTCCATTGTGAAATCTAACAGGTGTGGCCATTGGATATAGCTGTGTCTGCTGGAAAAGTGCAGAGATCAATTAACTAAACTGAGACTTCTTCCCCCCAAAATGCTTTTATGCAATTATATCCATGTCTCTGAGGGATCTGCATGCAAAAGTGATGTGTGGTTCACATAGGAGTCGACTCCTTGAATCGACTCCCAACGTTCGCACAAAAGAATCGATTCATAGAGTCTGCGCGTTCATGAACTACAGAGAGGTTTATCGAGCTGAAGCAAGTATATTAACCGTTTTAATACCTTTTAAACATTATACTGAGTTATAAATCTCCACAGAGTGTAGCTAGGCTAACATTACCGAGTGCTCTGTTGTGAATAACTTCGAATTTATTAGCTAAAATACACTCATTTATAACTTTACCTTCACTCCGACTGAGGTAATTTCAGGATATTGACAGTAATGAAGGAGCTAATAAGCTAACAAAAATAACGTCAGTTAGCTTTCTGTAACCGAATGGGATGAGTTTAATTATTTGTGAATATTAAAGAGACATTAATTACCTGAAAACAGCCAACAACATACCGCTAATTTTATTTAAATTATTATTATTTTTTAAAGAAAAAGCAGCAGAGTTCTGTCTATTACAAGCTAGACTTAAAAATAGTAAATAAAGAAGAATTATTTTTATCGCGACTATCAAATTGCTTTCAATTTACCTTTTTTTTAACAAACAAGAAAGGTTTTTCTTCACTTAAAACTTTTCTTCGCTTAAAATTTCTTTCTTTGCTTCAGTCTTGTTTCTTTACTTCCTGAAATCTCGCGATATTTTGAACTGTTTTGTCACCAAACACAGGTTTTTTGGTTCACCGTTTTATGACCTCAAATTCCAGAATTCATTGTGGCGTCACAGTAGAGCCTCCAGAAAGACCATCTGAGTTTTAGGAAGAGGGGATGTAGAGCTAACTGGATAAAAAATAAATAAATAAATAAATCATCAGCTCTTTATTTCAGAGCCTTCTAAAAGAATGTCTTTCAGCTGGATTTAGGAAAAATAAAAACAAACAAACAAACAAGCAAACAAAATCAATGAACAAACAAAAAAACAATGTAAATAATATAAGCAAAAGCTTTTTTAAACATTGTTTTCCTGAAAATAGTGTCGATATTGTTCTGTCTCGCCAAGCACAAACTTACACTGATGCTTCAAATGAAGTTTGTCCACATAAAACTCAGAATATATCACATAAACATCGCATTAATACTCTTAACATTCATTCATTCATTCAATCATTCACAAGACATTTTGCTAAAAAAAAAAGTGTTAATTTCCCCTATGTATGTATTAATTTTTTTTTACATTGATGTGAGTCAAAATAACTTCCACTTCTGTTTTTCAGCGTTTACCATGATTGTTCATTTCATGCTCCCAGCTGTCTGTGCACTTGACCTTTTATGGAGTTTTTGTGGGTGTCACTATGCAAATGAGCTTTGAATGGGTGATCAACACACACACACACACACACGTAAGTAAGAAGGAAATCAGAGTTTCAGAACTTTTGTAAATCTGGTGGAAATTTTTAGTTTGGTTTGGCTTGCACAAATATTTACACACGACTTTACTAAAAGATTAATAAATGAGGCCTGGTGTTTGTGGTTTTCTCTAAAATATCTTCCCAAGAAAGAATTACAGTTAGAGGATTTGATCTTTTGGTTTTTGTTATATATGACAATTTCAACACAGCTCTTGTTTTGCTTTTTTTTTGGAGAGTTGGAGAAGTAATATTTTAAACCAAATCTTATCATGAACAAGTTAGAAAATCCATAATAAATGATAACACACCATCGCTGCTTTATCATTGACTTTTGTTTCTGTCCAGTGTGAATATCATAATCTACATGTGCAGTGTAGTTTAAAATTAGCAATGTAAATAAATATGAATAATGAAATAATTATCTAAAGAAATATTTTTGAAATCCCACACAGCTCCCTACTGATAAAAAAGTAATCCAGTAACTGCTGCATGTGTGTGAGTGTCCGCTAGGGGGCGACTTTAACATACTAAATTCATTTAAACAACCATGATTCTGTGTGGATGGATGGATAAATGAATGGACAGATTAATGGATGGATGATAAATGGTAGACAGATGGACGGATAGAAAGTGGAGAATGTATTAAATAAAAAAAAACAAAAAAAACAAATAGTTTTATATTAAGTTTGCATATTACCCAGTTACAGTGTGTACTTCGCATCCTGTTTTTTTAGTACACATATTGTTATAGATGTTTATTTTCTGACTTCTGCATTATTGAGTCAGTACAAAATCACTTCACAGTAACATGACAAGCTGTTTTTTTTTGTTTGTTTTTTTAACTTGTCAGATTCTTATTCCTTACATAATATATAATAACCTACTGTAGTAAAATTTTATTACTCTCCACCAATACATGACCAGTTGAATGTTTCCATTTGACATATTTCACACAGGTTTTATAAGAAATATTAGATTTAGATTAAGAAAACTGTTCCACATATGTGATGGAGGATGATGTGTTGTGCAGAAGAACAAACCGTACAGGTATAAAAGACTGAAAGAGTGATGAACTACACCTCATTTGACAAAAGCCCTTGGCTTTTTACAGGAGAGCATCAGGAAGGCTGATTGACAGATTGCTCGGCATTATGGGTAGGAAATGTGGGTATTATGATTGACAGGTGTGATTGGTCAGGTATGGCTTAGCCTGAGGAAAGAGCTGTCAAGGGGATTAACAAGTGAACGAGCAGGAAGGTAATAGAGATGGACACTGTGCAATGGTGAGAATACACATGCCACATCACAGCTTCTCTCTCTCTCTCACTCTCTCTCTCACACACACACACACACATTTTTCTACAGTAAATTCTCTAAAAGCGATCACACCATCTCTCACTCACACTAGGCCTCGACGCCATCTGACACTGATTCAGTATCTGACACCAGAACGTGTTCAGGAAGAAGATGTAACTGAGCATATGCTTCTAGCAAGTCTACACAGAAAATCAATACACTTAGAAAGCAAGAGCCTCATGATCTTACTGTACTGGACTTTATTTTCTCTCTCATATTATATCACTCACAGGTTTTTAACAAAAAGGGAATCTTGAAAAGACCTAATGATTTATCTCATACATGTGAGTTCACTTAAGAGAGTAGACTGAAAGATGTGACTCATTCACGAATGACGCATCACTAATTAACAGATTCATAAAATGGGGGGGTTAGTGGTTAGCACATTTGCCTCGCACCTCTGCCTTGTGTGCTCAGAGCTTGCATGTTCTCCCCACGCCTAAGGGTTTTTCTTTAGGTACTCCCGTTTCCTCCTCCAGTCCAAAGACATGCGTTGTAGGCTGATTGGCATCTCTAAATTGTCCATGGTGTGTGAGTGTGTGCAACTGTGCCTTGAGATGGGTTGGCACCCTGCCCAGGGTGTCCCCCACCTTGCGCCCCGAGTCCCATGGGATAGGCTCAAGGCTCCCTGCGACCCTGTGTAGGATAAGAGGTACAGAAAATGGATGGATGGATGGATAAAGTCATAGGATACCAACCCTGGTCCTGGAGAACCTTCTGTCCTGCACACATTAGTGGTCTCACATACACATCTGCTTCAAGGCAAGAAGGACTGATAATTGCCTGATTAATCGAATCAGGTGTGCTAGAACGAGTCAGCTCTTTTAAGCAAACACTTCGATTTGGCTCGTATACATGTATATGTGAGATGTTTTTTTCTCTTTTCTTTTGTGATCAGTATAAATGGAGTAACTACAGTTTCAGGGATAGTTAGGCAAAGATCATCATTCAGATGTTCTGACTGACTCA
Source organism: Pangasianodon hypophthalmus (assembly GCF_027358585.1). Classification (NCBI taxonomy): domain Eukaryota; kingdom Metazoa; phylum Chordata; class Actinopteri; order Siluriformes; family Pangasiidae; genus Pangasianodon; species Pangasianodon hypophthalmus. Next base: position 1,617,457 of record NC_069733.1, on the reverse strand, counting down.
AAAGAGTCATATTTCCCACCACTACCATTAAAAATTCACTCCTAGAACATGTCACTTTAAATGATATATAAATATGAGCAGATGCCTGGCATTTCTGATGTTAGTATTCCTTTAACTGTGCATTTACAATGACCAGAAGCTCCACTGAGGACAGTTTCTTGACTCGTCTCCTCCATCATTAGCCAGTAAAGTCACTAGTGGCCTGATATGGCCGTATTTCCTTTCACAAATGTAATTGTGAGTAGAGAGCCGTGATCAAGTGGTGGATATGCAGGTGAATAAAAACCACTTAGAAAACCTATGGCGTAAATGTGAGCGGGAGAGGATGCCATTCCTGCAGCTTTCTCATGCATTCTGATGATGATGATGATGTCACATCCACCATCAATAAAATGCTACATGATATGAACTTCAATGACATTAGAAATGATAAACGACTACTTATGGTTAAAAGTTTATGAGAACATACAGTCAAACATTGTGGCTATTGATACAATAATGCAAAATCACATCTGACAGTCCCGTTTATTTAATATTGCAAGGTTTTCCAATGACAGTCTTTATTCTGGACTGTTTTGGATTGGATTCTGGTGGTTAGATAAGCCACTTTGGCAACATTTGTTCAAAAGGCTGTCTACAGGCCAAATTGGAATTGAACAGATCTGATTTCAGAAAACATTTTATCCATTTTGCAATAAACTGGCCTCATGGGTCAATAAGCCGTTTTGGTCCTTTTTCTCTATTTTCATGTCAGTGTATATGAAAGTGTGATGTATCTATGCAATGCCAAATTTGTAGGAATTCTAGGAAAGGTGTGTTCAACTGAAATCTGGAATGATCCAATTACATAAAATTCCTTGCTTAGAAAGTTCCGGATAGGCGACTAACATGACTGAATGATGACAACAATTACCTTTTAATGCCTAGCCACTAGTGATTTGTTTAAGGAGATAAATTAGAGAATGTCATGTAGTTGAAATTAGGTTTAAACATTGTTTTCGTCATCAACTTTTCTTTAAACAATCCACATTGTTAGTCCACTAATGAGAGAAGAAAGTCATTTCACAATCTGTACAAGTCTGTGAACTCCTTCTTTTGTAAGACAATGTCTCTAGCCCTGTAGCTAGTCTCTGGTCTGATGCCTAAATAATTTTTCAGAAATGCACGTGATTGGCTGTAACAGAGGATGTGCTAAAGAACGTTCATGTTTATTAAACTATGGCCATTTTTTCCAGATGTTTACCAGCTCTTCTACGTTTTTTTGGTTCAATCCACTGAAACACTTTGCTGGGTCGACATCCAGATCGCTTTTCTCCAGTCAACAACTCCTTGTCTAGGGAGTACGGACAATATTTTTGGGATTTCACCCCAATGAAGTCGTAACCAGGGGACTAAGTGGTAGCAAGCAACAAGTTTACCATCAATTAATCATCAATCAATAATTTGATTAGAAAGAAATGTCATCACACACTCCTAACACATGCGAATGCAGTGAAGTCATGCTTTACTGACTAACACCTGATATTTACTCAAGCAGTACACTTCTCCATGTGTGTGTCATCTTTACTGCTTCCAGGACGAAATGGATGAAAAATGTTTTTGCTATATTCTGTTCTTGTCACTGGACTCTGACTTCACATTCTGTGAAACCGCATGCTGAAAACCGACCGCTTGTTTTTTTTTTTTCCCCTCTACTACTGCTCACATGACATTAAGTTGCAGTTACCTCCAAGCACTAGAGAGGAAAAGGTCGTGCCCTTTGCCCTTTACACCCCTCACTGCACTCTTGAGTTAGGAGTAGCATCTCAGGAGAGTTGATTACACACCCAGTGAAGAGTTATGTTATAATAAAGTGCTAATTGACTGGCGATGGAGGATTTGAGGATCGGTTTTAAAATCTTTCATTCTGCTTCTTGCATGCACACACAAACCTGTAGAGTGCAGAGGGATTTACTCACAACAGATTCAGCAGAAATGCAGAGACACGGAGAAACGCCACGCTAAGCTGCTCACTGAAAACATCTATTCTTTATTCTTTAAATCTTATTTATTTACTTTATGTTTGCTTGCATACTTACTTACACACTGTATGTGTATATTACAAAGAATTCTATTTAAATCTAAATTTCTCTGTGTTTGTTTTTGGTTTGTGTGAACAGAAAGAAGGATGCTATTTCAAGCTTTATTTTTTGAAAATGTATTTGTTTGTCTGTTAGCTTGCACAGAATAAGTGATTTTACTTAAAGCACTATTTTGAGAAAATTTGTTTGTTTGTTTGTTTGTTTGCACAGAATAATGGATGATTCAATTTCACCTAATTTCTGTACAAAATTACAAGCAGAGTGTGTTTCTGGTAAGAAAAGTGACTGTTTGCCATGCATCATTCATTCATCACACACTGATGATGATGATGATGATGATGATGAAGAATAAACCAGTCCCATTCACACTGCTCATAAACTGGCCACATGAAGAAAGAAAAGTGGGGAAATGAGCTACAGTGAAGGTTCATCTGTTTTCATTATATAGATATGCACGCACACACACACACACACACACACACGAACACAAGAGGAAGTCCTCAAAATAGATGCTGAAATAGATTACAGAAGTATGATCATGTCAAGGGAGGAAGAGATTATTACCATGAAACACACACACACACACAATACCGGAGTTCTATTCTAGAGATATTTAGCTCAGTATTAAATACTTTATGGCCATTATTCAGACTTTACCTCTCACATTCACATAAAACACTCTCACCACATCTGTGATCCGTAAACCTGTGTGTGTGTGTGTGCGTGTGCGTGTTTGTGTGTGAGAAATACTGAGTAGGAAAGCATAAATGTCACCTAAATTCCGAGGATTACCATTTTTAATTTTCTTAAAGAATGACATGGATACTTTTTTATCCATTTATAGTTACATTTAATGTTGTGGAACATCCATGAGACAATAGAAAAATAATCAACAACTTCTGACCAATCAGAATCCAGAATTCAGCAGCATTTTCTGTAACTCATCATTGAAGGAACTTGTGAGAAATTCTTGTTCACACTGATAATTATGATAATGTGAATGATCAGAAATGAAGTTTGTGTTGTTTGGCTTTGTTTCCATGATGAGCACACACACACTCCACCTGGCTGCATATCGTTCCTCCATCCCACCGTTTTTCTGCACTACAGAAGTCGTCAATTTCTGCTTGTGATCGGAGTAGACATACACAAGACATCCTGAAAGACTTCCTGTCAGAACGATGTTCTTTTATCCGTACACACCGACGCTGAAACACGGGGCCTTGTGCTGTGGATTGCTTTGGGGAAATCTCATGCTGTTGAGCATGAACTGAACAAGCAAGGTCTAAAAAACAAGAGGAATGTGGGAATTCCTCCAACTGAAGATGCTTGTAATACTCAATGTTAATTAATGACTGATATTTTAACTTTATTATATGTTTTGATTCACATTCCTACTACTTTTAGGCACATGTTTGATACTTATATTATGGCTAGCCGCCTTTTTTTATAAGTTGTGTAATTTGCAGTATTTTGGATCTGTCTGGTTAGGGTTTTAATAAACGCAGGACGACAGCTTCAAACTGAAGTATTCATCATCAACAATAAAACAACATCCTGAGTGTGTGACCGAAGAGAGAATAAATAAAAGGCTTGTACTGTATACTGATTTAACCCCTTGTGAGCCATCATGGGTCTTATTTCTGTCTCCTTGGTTTCTGGTCTTTCCTCTTGACCAGCTCTTGCGTTCATGTTTCTGTTGCGTGGAAATAAAACGTGTCAGAGTGTTGTGTTGTGGGTAAATGTGTCCGAATTCTTTACGAGCCAAAAGCTTTTGTGGATAATTAACAGCATTAGTGGTTGTTATCTTTGAATGAAGAATGGCTGGGTGTCATTTGTACTATAATAGATTTTGATAGAACAGTTATTTGAGATGGACCTAGACCGCTGGAGTTCAATACTAGCCAAACTTGAATAATAGCTTTTATACACAATGTAAGAAGAACATTACAGCTCGTACCTGAAACCAAAGATTTGTTTTTGACTTTTGCAAAGGTGCAAACTTGTTTGTGTGTCTTACACTGTATTAATGCACTTAACTAGCTAACTAGCTCACAGTATGTTAAATTATGCTGACTATGATATTTTAGCCTCGTCAGTTATGTTTCCAGGCAACTAAACCATGAGACTGAGCATCGCACTGTAGCCCTGTTGGCTAGATAATGAATTTATTACTTGTCCACCCTTGTTTTGTTCAGAACAATTTGGAAGCCAAGCAGAAAAATGGTGACTAAATTCTGAAACAGAACCGAGCTACAAGAATTCAGATGAATCCATTCATCCATCATTCTACACTACAGCAAATCTCTTAACCTTGTTGTCCCTTCAATTGGCAATTTTGTGAGTCACTCTGGGGGAGTGTGTAATCTAAGTGACCTGATACTGAGCACCGGTGGAGATACGGTTGCAGACACAGAGTCTGTGGCGGTGGATGCGGAGCTGTACTGATTTTGCACGTATACGCTCAGCTCCATCCTGGAGGTCTAACCTCATTTCGTTCACTGCACTCGCCACAGTTTCCCTATCCACTTTATGACTCCTTCAGTCTAGCCCATGCTAAAAGCAGCTGATTCAATTTCGGACTCGCATTTTATTAAGTTTAGCTAATGAGGCCCGTTCAGTGCTATTTCAGTACACGCTATGTGGAGAGCACAGGGTGGGAAATTTCTACAACAGACCATGTTGGACACGTTTTTGACCCTGAAAAAGTTGGAAAAACAAGAACTCAATGCCAAAAGTGTCAGCAGGGAGGCCTCCATCGCTCTCTAGTCTAGTCTTTCTTGTTACTAATTCATATGCCAGAAATACACTAAAAATATACTTCAAACAGGAGGGAAGCCTTTCTGTATCCTTGACCCAAAATCAAATCAGTTAATCTGCTGGCTACAATAATAATTCCACATAAATCCTTCAAACATTCGATCACTGGTTCTTGAGAAATCAACAAACGAGAATTTTGGACAGACGGACAACCCAAAATATGCCTCCACCACCTAGTGACGGAGACAGAGAAATAGGAACTGAACATCAGCACGAATTTTGGTGCACATTTTGAACAAACTTCATACATTCGAAAAATTATCTTAATAATACTTAATATGAAATTTAAAAAGCAAAAAGCACACAATCAGTGTTTAAATAATTTCAGCTGGACTTTAGAAGATGTGGGTGTAATTTAATAAATACATTAACAAATGGAAACAGTAAAATGAACATGTATAAAATGGTTAATTCAGTAATAAAGTGCCCCTGATACATCTAGAAAAAATACAAAAAATAATTTAGTTTTAAATATGACTTAAGGTACCCAGTTAGACTCAAGCTTTAAAGGTACACTACATACATCAGGATAAAGGATAACGGTACTAAAAGTACTAAAGGAGTACGCTTGGAGGTACCACTCCAGTGATAAGGAAAGGTAAAGTTTAAACTGTCTAAGCTAATTGAATAATAAAGATCTTAATTTCACATTGTTGATGAATTCCTTCAGCAGTTTTTGTTTGTGTAGGTGTGTTAATCCAGTAGTGTATGTAATTCTGTCACAATTCAACACAATGCTGTCTGTGTTAATTCACCCAAAAGTCTGTCAGGGTGTTAATGCAATGCTGAAAGATTTCATTCAGCACTCAGATAAATCACTCGAGAATGTTAATGCTGCAAACACCCTCATGCAAATCTCCAGTCTTGAGAGCACGAGAAATCCATTAACAGCGCGTGCGCTCGAGTTTTATACGTGCATTTACTTTACTTTAATCTCATCCGGTTGTGGCCTTCCCGCTCGCGCGCGCGTGTGTGTACGTGTGTGTGAGGTGGGTGGGAGAGAGAGAGAGAGAGAGAGAGAGAAGAGAGAAAGTGGTGTGCGTTTTGCGTTTCACTCAACGCGGGTCTTTTTACCTCGCGCGCTCCTACCCCGCAGCATGCCTCTTCCTCTCCGCGCGCGCTGCACCTGAACCTCACCTGTTGTCACTGCTGCACAACTTTTCTCTAACTCCAGGTGCATCTCGGAGTTTTTTTTTTTTTTTTTTACTTTTCTTTTCTGTTCCACAGCAGCATGCACCATCACGAGTTGGCGGCGAGCGCGAACCCCGGTCTGGTTCCGGTTCCGGTGATCCTGCAGACGGAGTCGCGCGACAAATGGGGCAAAAAAGTCGACTTCCTGCTGTCGGTGATCGGCTTTGCTGTGGATCTGGGGAACGTGTGGCGATTTCCTTACATCTGCTACCAAAACGGCGGAGGTAAAGAACTTTTTTTGTTTGCATTATGTCATTTTTCTCGTCACACTGAACAGTTTAATCAAAAGGAGAGGAAAGAAAATTTGTAACATATTTGGTAAAAATTAGTGCATGCCTAATAAATCAGAACAAAACTATTTAAACAGTTAAAATAGTGTTCATAATAAATAAAATGCATATGTAAGTAAAGTAAAAGTATAAATATTATTATTAATTATGAATCAGATAAGTAACACTACTACCAGGCTTCATTTTGTGTTGCTATAACTTTTTTTCTTTTTTATGGTGATATTTTACACGAAAAAAGATGCTGCCTCTGTCCATGGTGCTGAAAGCAGATTATTTGTGGGGAAAAAAAAACCTAGGGAAAAAAACTCTATCTGGATCTGAATTTAGTTTTATATTTTATCAGTTACAATATTATTATCAATCATTAACAGTTACTCTTTCAGTTATTAACCAATTATTCTTCAAAAAATATGTCTTAAAATGAGAAATTAGACTGACATTTTCTAACCAACGAATAGAAACTTACCTATGAAACATGCTATGAATTTTAGAAATGTATATAAAAGTACATCTCCTTAAAATGGTCTTTGAATTAAGTACATTTTCATGGAAAGTAAAATGAAGCGATCATCTGTAATGGGAACGATTTCTATTCATAATGTTAAAAGTAAAGAAAATGAACAAGAAATCTATATTAACATCAGTCAATCAATATACAAGTATGACAAGTAAAGTTCAATATTTTTTTCTGCATTTGGCCATGATTGGTTTATTTGTATTGTAATTAATAGTAATAGTGTAAAAAAAATAATGAAAATCAGATAAACAATATCTGAAAGACTAATTCTTGCAAAATATTGGGTTTTAATTTAAGGAAAAGTAAATTATCTGGAAATACACATGTTCATCCAACCCCCTCCTTTTATTACATAATTATACATATTTGAGAAGAAAAAAATCAATAAATAATAAGATATGACTGGATTATACACTTTTATTTATGGTTTACAGATTTATATTTATATCATCTTTATCATGGTTTACTGGTGCTAGGTAGATCTATAACATCTGTATCAGTGTGTAAACAGACACCAGAGATAACGTCGAGCTCCAAGCTGATAGATCAGCATCTTCCTCACCCTCTGATGAAAGAGAGAGAGAGAGGACATTAGAGAGATGTACCTGGTTGGTATGACGTCATTATTTTCTTCTCGATGGTGGACAGTTGCAACCTCTTAATCCTCAAACAGAGACAGCAATGATGGTCAGCTTCCAAACTCTAAACAAAACATGTGTTCTATAGGACGGAGTTTTAACTACTAGATATTATGGGATGTTCCTAATCTCCAATCTTCTTTGACAGGACCACCAATTTCCATCTCAGTGTCAAAAAGCATTGAATGAATGCTCAAATTAGGACCAGATGAAGCACTGGCCCTAGAGTTAGTGCCTTCCTTAGATAACCTCCAGCCAGCCTCAGTGGCAGTTTCTGCCGACATCTACTTTAATTTCGTGTGGCAGATTTGATGCTCCAGGTCCAGGGGTTCTGCTAGCACTTTCTTTGTGATGACTCTCAGTCCGCCCCGAAACACCATCCAGAAGTGGACCAGAGAATCGGGACACCCTGTCAAGTAGACACTATTGTCATCCAGATAGGCTGGAGCATAGCATTGGTAAAGCCCCGTATAATATGTGATAGCTACGTGGTTATGGCATTGGGGCACTAATTGGAGTGCCATAAGTTCAAATCCCAGCATTGCCAAGTTGCTGCTGTTACGCCCCCTTAATCCCTGCTCACTGGATACTGCCTCACTTGTAAGTCACCTTAAATAAATACATGAGTAAAATTAAAGAATGCCATTGTATGTACTAAAGGTTGTCTTGGGGCAGGTTTCTTGCATTCTCAAATCTAAGGTGGAAAGATATATAAACAGTAATATTAGCCTGTCACAAAATCACCTGTCTTTTGTCCGCTCTTGTCCAAATCTGCCACTTCTGAAGTGCCTCCAGAGGTTATTGCAGAACCTCATCAATTTGTTTGGCTTGCTTGACCATTTTCTGTACTTTCTCCTCAATTGCTTTTCGGCAGGACTTGGGAATTTGGTAGGACCACACACGTATCATGAAGCCTGGAAGGTTGCAGATGTCAAGTGGTTTGATTTGAGGCTGTGGAAAACACATCCCATAACTGATCTACCAATATAGACAGTTCCCGGTGCTGGCAGGTGAAGAGCTTGGGGCCCAGTGCCACCTGCAACTTAGCCACAGCTGACAAAGCTGGCACAGGCTCAGTCCAATGCTTTAGCAGACTGATGTAGTAAACTTGATGGTGCATGAGCCCTTACAGCTTGCACTAGGAGTCTCTTGCGTGTACTCTGCCGCTGTGAGACTTGTCTTTTCTATGTCACTGCATGTTAAATTACTATGCAAATGAGGGATAGCTGCAGATTTCAAATCATTTATTCACCATGTAGTAACCCTCTGGACCTTTGGCCAAAAGAGCTTGAAAAGGAAAGAAACCCACATAGGCCTTGGGGACTTTACAGACCTCAATCAGAACAATGGGCACTGGAGATCCCATTTGCACATGTCCTCAGCCACCACCTTCCAAACCAGGCAATTAAAGATCTGATTAAAATATTCCACCAATCCATCCAATTTGAGGTGGTAGATTGAGGTATAGAGCTGCACCATTTAATACCATTTGGCTGTATGTCCACTGAAATGGCACAAGCCTACTGTGTCGATCATTACCAAGATGTATTCATTGTCCTGGGTTGAATACAGCAGCAGGTCTACCAGATACTTGAAGGGTATATTGGACATACTACAAGGGCTGCTGATCAGTCCCAGATCAGCATGATGCTCACTTACTCCATGAGGCTGCTCAGGAGATGTGCTCATGATCACAAGAAGCTTGTTAAGACCTCCTTGACAACCAAGACCCTGTTAATAATATGGCTGGCTTGAGCAAGTGCTTGAACAAGAGTCCCCTCCCCCACGACTATGCATGTTATATGCATGACTATGCAATAACAGACCATATCATAAGTCCAGTGTGGCTTTGCACATAAAAGCACATTATGAAGTAATAAATGTGTGGTTTAGGAATGGTCCACCTGATATAGAGTACTTCCTGACAGTAATCCACTTTTGTCTTTTTTAGGAGCCTTCCTCATCCCCTACACCCTCATGGCTATATTTGGGGGTGTACCACTCTTCTACATGGAGCTGGCTCTGGGTCAGTTCCACCGCACAGGTGCCATCTCCATATGGAAACACATTTGCCCAATATTCAAAGGTAATAAACACTTCCAACTTTAAAGTACAACAAGCCTTATTCCAAGGACAAAATGTGATGAGTATAGTGATCAGTAGAGGTGGAAGAGTATGATAAAGTGGTGGTATGATAACTGTACTACCAATATAGGGAATCATTATATTTGATGACAGTATTTTAGATCTTTTTGAAGCAACGTGCTCCACCAGAATGCTGGTATATAACTATGTTAGCAATGTAACTATTTAAGAGTTTTGTATCATAGTATATTGTCACATAACTAGTGGATAAAGCACAAAATTTGTTATGAGAGCCAGTGAGTGAGAACATAATTTGATGATTTTTATGCTGTGCTATCAGTCAAAAGTATATAAACAGTAATATTAGCCTGTCACAAATCATTGAGATAAGCAAATACACACACAGTCCAGCTAAAGCCAGACTGGCAGACCAAGTCCGTTCCTTTGGTTTTCTCAGGCATCGGTTTCGCCATCTGCATCATCGCGCTGTACGTCTCGTTCTACTACAACACCATCATTGCGTGGGCGCTGTTCTACTTCTACTCATCGTTCAGCAGCACTCTGCCATGGACGAACTGCGACAATGCATGGAACACGGAAAACTGCACCAACTACTTTGGCAAGGACAATGTGACGTGGACTAACTACTCACGTTCACCAGCCGAGGAGTTTTACACGTAAGTGCATGTAAGTGGCAAAGAATGAGAAGATACGCAAGAGAGGAGGTGAAGGTGCTTTTTATCGTAAATTCTTCCAAAACTTTACACCATCAATCAGTGAACAGATTCTGATTCAGCTGAATTTTTGTTTCTGTTCCTTATTAATCAGTCATGAAAATAGTGAACACTGAAGAGGAGAAATCAATAAGAAAAGTTGATGTGATGAAGCTGAGTTGCTGTTACCACCCTGAAGTTGATTATTTTTCTATAACAGCATACCCTGAAGTGTTTTGTTCCTGTAATAACACAATTAATAAAAAATTCTATTTATTAAAGAATGTCACGCCATACTTTTTATCCATTTATAGTTACATTTGATGTGGTGAAACAAGTCAGTACCTATTCTCACTTCCAGTATAGCAGCTATAAACAGAGAGATATAATGGAGGAGTGAATGAAGGTGTAGATGTTGGGAGTGAGTGCTGATTCTGTGTGAGCAGGAGGAACGTGTTGGAGCTGCACGAGTCAGAGGGTTTGGAGAACGTGGGTGTGATCCGCTGGCAGCTGATGCTGTGTCTGTTCCTGATCTTCACCATCGTCTACTTCAGCCTATGGAAAGGAGTCAAAACATCGGGCAAGGTACACACACACACACACACACACACACACACACACACACATCAGACACTTACATCTGAGCCATACTGTGAAGGAGTTTTAAATTATAACTACACTATCACTGTGACATAAAAATCTCTCACTCTCTCTCTCTCTCTCTCAGGTGGTTTGGGTCACAGCCACTCTTCCCTACGTGGTGTTACTGATTTTGTTAATTCGAGGTGCAACGTTACCTGGAGCGTGGAGGGGCGTTGTCTTCTACCTGCAGCCCAAATGGGAGAAACTTAAGGATACAACTGTGAGTCTCTCTCTCTGTCTCTCTCTCTCTCTCTCACACACACACCTCGGCCACTGAGAATAACACCACAAAATCAGTTTTATATAATTTAAAGACCGTGACCAATTAGGAACAGTATAAAACCTTCACCGTTGTACTCAGGTGAAGTGTTTATTTGATGAATTTACAGATAATATCACACTCCGATTTTAAAGACTGCTGTTTGTTTTCTGCTGCGAGAAATGCAGATGAGGTGCGTGAATAAAGCGCACTGCTAATCAGATGCATAATTGGTTCACATTTGTTTTCCTTTAGAAAGGCTCTCGTACACCCTGACTCATCTCTCTCTCTCTCTCTCTCTCTCTCACACACACACACACACACACACACTATTGTCAGATGATGCACTGTCACTTTTTTCCATATGATTTTTGCCTTCATATATGTAAACACTATTTGTTTTTTAAAAAAAGCAAGATTAGTTAAGAATGAATTAATCAATTTGCTTCATCACACCACCCCATCAGTGATTATTTTCACTGATATAACAGCACAACATAGAGTGTTTTATTCCTTATGTGAGCTGTATATGTGGCGATGATGGATGGAGCGTTAATGAACCCATAAGGCACTCCGTGCTATTCATAGTGACTCTAATGGTTACAAAAGCTATTGTACAAATTAATCATTTTGAATTCTGATTAATTATATACTTTTTTTTAGATCTGATATAGTAAATATGGTTGTTTCCCCACCACAGTAGATTTCCTAATGCATTCATGTAAATGTGTATACGTCTCTGAGTGGAGGCTGATTGCACAGTTCCCACTTCAGTGTGAGCGAAAAACTGCAACACCTTCGTAGTCATGGTTTTAGGACCTCTAGGCTGCTCAACCTCAACCTCCATCACTCTCTTTACTTGTAATCCTACAAGATGTGGGTACAGGGTGGGTAGAATGATGTTCCCCAACAGCTCAAACAGCTATAAACAGCTCACAATTTAGAATTCAGAAAACAAAAGAACAAAGTAACGATGATATATCCCAGTGAATACTCTCAGGTGTATAAATACCAAGAGCATTTAACCATTTTTGTGTGTGTGGTGCAGGTTTGGGTGGACGCAGCAGCTCAGATCTTCTTCTCCCTCGGCCCGGGGTTTGGCGTTCTGCTTGCTCTATCCAGCTACAACCCGTTCAACAACAACTGCTACAGGTATGAAGAACTTCCTCACTCTTTCCCCTGACTTCTATTTGCAAATCGGAAACAAAAAGTTGTCATTAGTTGGTGTCCTATTCTCTCCATCTTGTTCATTTCCTGGAAATTTTCTGTGCACACACACACACACACACACACACACACACACACACCATCAGTAGGATCCCAAGCATGCAAAGTGGTCCTGGGGCTTCATTTCAGTCCTCTTTATTGATCCGCATTGCGATAAAGATAAAATATATTAGGCATTTAAAATAAATTCCTATAAAATGTATGGAAATGGCCAGGGTCGATGGGACAACCTTTGCTAATTAATGAACAGAACATGAAGGTTCCAAAGTGAAATGAGTTGAAAGTGGTGAGCTGGAGATAGTGGATCGAATTGAAAAGCTCTGTAAGTGTGTGTGTCTGTGTGTGTGTGTGTGTGTATGTGTGTGTGTGTGTTTATCGGGTCTGGCTTCAACTGGTGCTGAGCGAGAAGGAGGAAGACGAGGAGGAGGAGGAGGAGGAGGAGGAGATGCATCTTGATCCTTGGCATCTCGGACAAATGAGACATTGTTTCTAATTAAAGCTGATTAACTTAGCAGCGACGTATAGAATATATACAGCGCTGTACAGCGTAGTCTTTATCTTATACTGGTATATTTTTAATGATGTTATGGTTTACCACCACGCCACTGCCCAGTAAATCTACCCTTCTCATGTTACTCTAAAGCAGCATCCGTTTCTCGGTGTAGGGACATGACTGCACCGAAACTTTTTACTCCAATAATACAATGAATGTTAGAATTAGTGCTCTACATCATCTTCCATCTCTTTCTCTTTTGGCAGAGACGCCATTGTGACGAGTTTGGTAAACTGCCTGACCAGCTTCATGTCTGGTTTTGTGATTTTTACCGTTCTGGGCTACATGGCTGAGCAGAGACATGTTAACGTGGAAGATGTAGCCAGAAACAAGGGTAAGAACACACTAAGCTTTGGCTATAAGTCAGGCATCATAAGGAAAATGTCACCTAAAGTTCCTTAATTTGGTCAGTTTTCAAGGAACTCCCTTTTCAGCTTAAAATTCTACACAAAGAGAACAACAAATATACGATAAATGTTACCAATTATCATGATATTAAATTATTTTTACTTTCTAATCCTCTCTAGAACACACAGGGTATGCTGAATTATTAGCACATTGTACCATATAGTAAAATATTAAGAAGGAAAAAACAGATATGTATTATATAAATCATAGAATTAACTCTATTGTAAGTTAACTGGATTTTTTTTGACCCATTATAGGCCCAAGTCTTCTGTTCATCACTTACCCAGAAGCCATTGCCAACATGATGGGCTCCACGTTTTTCGCCATCATCTTCTTTGCGATGATGATCACACTGGGATTGGACAGCACGGTGTGTCGACACACACACACACACACACACACACACACACACATATATATATATATATATATATATATATATATATATATATATATATATATATATATTAATAATTTTGTATATGTAAACTGTGTGTGTGTGTCCAGTTTGGAGGGCTGGAAGCCATCATCACTGCCATCATGGATGAGTACCCAGACTTTCTGTCCCACAGGAGAGAGGTATTCGTGCTGGGCCTCGTGGCTGTGTGCTTTTTGGGCTCTCTGAGCACTCTTACTAAAGTAAGTTCCTAACAGCGCTTTCACCGTTAGTTTCACCCTAATAGTCAATTTGTCAAGTCCAAATCAGAGTGAAATCGATACTTTTGGTTCGTTTGCGCTTTGTTTTAGTTCGGTGTTACATTACACATAATTAAACAAACTAAATAACTGACTAAATGCTGCATATGTGAAAGCACGTTGCCCGGTTTTAGGGGATTCCGACATTTTCTTTGTCTTGTGAGGCGACATCAATGCTCAGGACCTCAGACAGCTTTCTTAGGGTGCTTTCACAAACGCAGTGCTGAGTCTGTTTGATTTGAACCCTGGTGGGTTTTTCCCCAGTGATTTGACTCTGACTTGACTCACCTGCAGGAAGTGAATAAAACATGCAGTGTATGTTCTGCAGATTTGGATTGATGAAAAAAAAAACCAAACAAAAAAAAACAGGATGTGACACACAATTTTTTTTTTTTTAATTCATTATTTATTTAATTATCCAATCATTCATTTAGTGCCAGCTCCATGTTCTCCGTGCTCGGGTGATTTTTTGTGATTTCTACACACACTTGGTACATTTGTTTCTCTCACATATATCTGAGCAATGAATGAAAGTTTTACAAAGAGTTTTGCTATGTGGTTGGGTTTAATTATGTGGAGTGTGAAATCAAACCAAACCAAATAGCAAACGAATCAAAAGAATCAATTTGACTCTGATTCAGATTCAACAAGCGGACTCGTGGATGTGAACTCGCATCTTAACACACTTGCTAGTGTTTTTCCACACACTCTGAAATAAAGACTTTATGTAGAGAAACAGAGCTCTGTGTCTGAGACTTAAACACACATTCATTTCACAGGTCAGAAAAATGTGACGCAGCAAAGATCTGCTCCGGGAATTGAGAAAAGATGTTGAGTTATAATGGCGTGCACGAGATTGTTGTCTTATTCATTACATTGATTCATTACATTTATTTATTTGGTAGATGTTCCATTTTGAGCAGTGGAGTGTTATGGGTGGCACTTTCTCAGTATTTTTTTTTTTTACTTCATAACCATCTGGTCACGAGCGCAGGCTCTACACTGCTGCCAAAGTGACTGAACCTGAGGGCATTTTCTTTATTAAGGTCAATCCAGGATGGTTTAAAAATGTCTAGTCAAGATGAATGGTCTACTGTTATCATCTTCAAGAAGTTTCTCCACACATGAGGAACTGAGTGAACTGAACTTCCATGAATAAATGAAAATTTTTAAAAAAGTTCACTTGAAGTGATTTCCAACTTCAACACTGTTGTTGTTTTTTTGTTACAGGGTGGTGCGTATGTCGTTAAACTACTGGAAGAGTTTGGAGTCGGATCCTCCATAATAGCCATCGTGTTTTTGGAAGCCACTGCAGTCTCCTGGTTTTATGGTAAGAAAACATCTCGCTGTGAAAACATGATAAAGTGTGAGTTCAACACAGATGAAAAGCACCCAGGAGTTAACCATCTTGCAGCAAAATATTGTCTTTTAATATTTTTTGTAATATTATTATCTACTGTATAATGTTAATGGTATAACCATATTATATAATTATATTATCTCATTATGTAATTGTATCACGATTCAGGGTCAGATTTTGGTTTTCATATCTTTATTATGACCTAGAATTTGTAAAAATGTGCAATATTTTTCAATGAGCTCATTTCTCATTTCCTCTCAGGCATCAACAGATTCAGCAACGACGTCAAAGCCATGTTGGGATACACACCCGGAATCTTCTGGAGGTTTTGTTGGGTAGCCATCAGCCCGACTTTTCTAGCGGTGAATAAAAACACACATTTTATTTCATGACGTATGAATTTTGTATTTTCTCATCTTTATAAGTTTACAAATTTTACTGATTTTAATTATTTGTATGTTGTACTTTCTATACTACACTAATTATTCATTACAAAACATATATATATATTTTATATATATATAAAAATTTATACATATACTGATCATCTGTAACAGTATAACATAATGATAATGATGTAATTAGTTATTTTTTCTATCATGGTATGACATGCAGAAATCCATCACCGGTCAATGGGATTTTTCTGACACCTTTAAAGTAAAAACGAGACAGTAGCGAGTCTTACGGCTACAGAAGGTCAAGCGTTTCCGGCTTATTATTTTCTCATTTAGAAATGTAGAAGTTGTTTCCTTCCCTCTGGCCCTTAAAGACACTTTAATCCCATTTTTGACCGCCGCCTCACTTTTGAAAACTTCTGCATCCCAAATGTCAATCCCATTCACCTCGCTAACACAATCACGCATGCGAGAGCTGACATTCACCCCTGCACATTCTCCTACTGATTCCTTTTTTATTTGTCCCCGAGCGTGATAAACGACCGTCTCCATCTCTGCCTCAGGTGCTTAGGGATTATTTGAAGCGTCGGACATTTGTCACTGTTGTCACACACTAAAAAAATGTGCCATTTTTTTTTGCTTAGAAACGTTTTGATTTAGCAATGCAGAGGTAATGTTTTGGGGCAGTTTTTCTTAGACGAAATATTTGGGTTTTATTTGAATATCTGATATTTGAATAACTGATTAAGGCCTAAGAATACAAGGACGGATGGATGGATTAGCATTTATAGCTTTACTATAAATGTTTAAGTTTTGAGTTGCTCTGTTTATGTCCAAGTCTCACTTTTAGGTCTAGAATTGGACCTAAAAACTTCTTCTTCTTCTGATTCCCATAGTGAAGATCCTTTCAGTGCGCACAGATAGAGATATTTGGAGCACTAAACAGATACAGATAGTGTTGTTGTATTACAACTATATATATTCTTTTTAAGTATATAAAAATATACGTTCCAACCGCGAACACCAAATCATCTGTATTTCTATCGAATGAGAAATGTGCCACTACAATCTGAATTTTATTTGAATTTGTAAGTGGTGTTTTGAAGTTTGTAGCTTTGAATGACATCAAACTGAAATTGTAGTCCATGAATTTGTGTGCAAAGGTTCAAATTCACTCTTAGAATAATGTGTACGTTCAAATTATATTTTTTCTCTTACCAGTTCAGTTCTTCAAATTAAAATTTTCAAAACCCAAAAACGCTGCTTACTGGCTGAAATGGTAGCAATCAAATCTGTGCCTGTTTGCTTTAACCCAGCAAAAAAAAAAAAGAGAGTCCCCAGATGTAGTGTTTTGAAAATTTGAATCTGAATTTGAAATTGGATTAATGCATTAAAAACTGAATTTGACTTTTCTATACCTCAATATAAAATTGTATTTAAAACATGGAACTTCAGTTTGATGTAATTCAACTAAGCAACAAATTTACTAATTAAAATAAAGGCATAAAATTTTGATTTGTACGTTTTAAATTCAGATTGTAGTGGCACATTTCTCGTTCCACAGAATTCAAACTAAGGGAAAATAAGTGGGAGTCGGAGCACACTGGGGAAAACAATGATTCTGTGGTTCAGTAAATATGACAAACCTTTGATTTCTACACAAAAAATTAATTAGAATTACGAACTGCTTTAAGTTCTATACTAAATTAATTCATGTAAATATGCGGCTAAAACCCAAAGTGTGTATTTTACTCACTTTTCTAGGTTAAATTGAATTAAACTGGGTTAAATTTAATTAATGAAGTAATGAACTGAACTGATTGAATATTCAAGTGGGGGGAGTGGCTTTTGAACTCAATTTGCATATGCATAACTTTAAACAAATTTCATTTTGAGTCTTATGGATGAGTTATTTTCAATATTTCTTGTTTTGTGAAAGGCTATTCTTTTATGAAATGTTTTGAAAGGTCAAAGTTTCCATAAAGTTTTCCTACTTCACCCTCTTTGTGTTTAAGTTAAATTTACTTATAGAAAAAGAAAACTTACATTTCTTTAGGAGAATAATCCTTTGTGCCTAAACTGTATTTAAAATATGTTTGGTTAAATTTACTACGATGTGGAAATTTTATGTGGAAATTGTTACCATGCATTTCTTGAGTAAATCTCACTCCAGTATTTGTTTCATTGTGGGATTCAGAAGTCATTATAGTTTTTATTTCATTAGTACTTAAAAAAAAGTACTTTTACATTTCTGAACAAGATTCTAGCAATGGTGATTCACCAGGAAAAGTGTGTTCTTATTGAGCGAAAGCAGAAAGGATACAATATCAGGCATCCATTTGTAACAGAAATGTAATATTCAGATATGATTTCTAAAAAAAAAGGATTTATGTCAGTGTGTATTAGCATCATTTTTGACCTACTGAGTGTGTTTTCTTGTTCAGTACATCATCATCAGCTCTCTGCTGAATCCGGCCCCGCTGATGATGTTCGATTACAAGTTCCCCGACTGGAGCATCACGGTGGGTTACATCATTGGATTCTCGTCTTTCATCTGGATCCCCGTCTACATGGTGTATAAGCTGGTGTGGACGCCCGGCTCGCTCAAACAGGTGAATACGGGAAAAAAAACAGCATGGACTTGGGATTGAAAAAAGCTTTTGAAGCCTTACATTACAATCAGCTTCATATGATTACACCACAGTCCTGGATTCTGATTGGCCAAAAGGTGTTGATTCCATCACAGCTTGTTCTGATCCACTATTTTGCGATTGATTATCTTCATAACAGTGTTTTATTCCTTTATTCCTCTGACCTCTTCCTCCTTGTTGTTTTTCTCTGGTTTCAGCGTCTGGCTGTTTGCCTGCGGCCCGAACGAACTCTGCCTGACATCCACACAGACACGCTGGGTTTGACTCCGGTACCTTAAAACGGCCCGAAACACACACCAGACACCAAACAGAGTCAAAACACACACACTCACTGGGACAAACACACATACACTGACACACTCACACACACACATGATTAAAGAAGCAATAAGTAGCATCTTTTGGTCCACTTTCCAGGTGCAATACTCGCCATGCTGCTCACACTCAGACACGACAATTACGACATTACAGTATCGTTCAATTTAAAATTCTGTTTTTTCCTCTAGATTATAATACATTACACCACTATTCAGCAGATTTCTTGATTACAGTTAGATATGCGATGATATTAACTGCCTAATTCATCAGGGTATGTAATTATCACAATATTGTTTTTTTTTAGAAATAGAAAGGCAGCAAACTAAATTTTCAGATTGGCCTCTTTGAAAAGAAAAAAAGGATATTTCTGATGCTACTTTCAAATCTGTCCAAATTTAAAGGTTGCGGGATAAACAGCAATGCTTTTGAATTCTGGATTCTGATTGGTCAGAAGGAGAAGGTGTTGATTCATTTTCTATCAATATAATTTCTATAGTAACAGTACGGCGGACACTTCACATAATCTAAGACTGGTAATAAACTGATTTTTAAAACCCCTAATGAAAAACACAAAATGTGTAATTGTGGGTATGGTGATTTTTTTTTTTTTTTTAAGGAGATTTAACATTTATGGAAGGAGTCTCCAGTGTCAGAGCTGGAACTTTATGTTTTCCAACATCTTCAGGACAGAGCAGTTTACGCTTTGTAGTTTCTTGGTAACATGATGTACCAAGCTAACTTCTTTCTCTTATTAACCTCAAGAGAGAGAGAGAGAGAAAAAAGAAAAGAGGCTGGCGAGGGAACGACTGTTTATAGCTGCTATAACATAAGTATTTGTATTTTAGTTTCAGTTTTATTAGTCACAGTAGAATTTCTCTTCTATTTCTCATTACAGCCAGAAAAATACACTTTTTTGACTGAATGCTTATCAGAGCAACGTTCGTTAAGGCTGTTTTTTTTTTTTTTACATGAAATGAAAAAATGCTACTTATTGCTCCTTCAGCTTTATAATTTAAGAAGCCAAATCAGCTCACAACTAAAATTGGTGCAATATTTTCAAATGCAGAAAGTGAACGAATAGAACCTGTAAAATATGATCTATAAGAAAATGACGCCGGTTCATTGATTACTGGTTGATGTTTCGTACTCTTTGTTGAATATTTACTCATTTTTATCCATTGTCGAGGTAGGAAGTGACATCACAAATGGAAAAACAATCATGCAAATGATGTGATGTTTACCTCACGGTGAAAAGAGAAATCACAGTCACTTTTCCAGATGTGCGTTGTGGAGAGTTCCTGGTATGTGCTGCCTTAACGCTGCCTGAACATCTGTATCGCTATTCAACGTCAAAACTTTGTATCATATTGTATCGGTTGTGTGCCTCCAGGAAACTTTAAAAAAAAAAAGACTTGATGAAGACTGTTTCAAATCCATATGATTTCTCTGCATTACAATAATGTTTTTAACACAGCCTCGTTGACTTCCCATCAACACTTACTGTATATGTTCATTACATTCATTCATCTTCACTAGCCCCTTTATCCTGAGCTCCTTAATCTCAAAAAAAAGGTTTGTGGGCGTGTACCAGCTGCCACTGTTGTCGCTTGTGGGTGTGGCATGTCCAGCAAAGCAAGCTAACTGTACTAGCTACGTACACTAACCAGAGGCACCAATGATCTCTGCTACTTCCTTCCAATCTTTGTGTTTCTTCATAATGTCTCTATACAGATTTAATGAGAGGTGATATATGGCAGGATAAGAGGACGTTTTCCTTCCATTTTTGTGTCGGACATCGGACCACAAGCGCCATAGGATTGGTCCGTGGGAATCATTCGAGCCAATCGTATGGATTTGTCACTTTAGCGTGTCGTAACTAATATGCAGAAACAACTAAGTTCATTAGAAAACACTACAATATTTACACACACTATTTTTTCGCTAACTAGCTGTTTGCTGGTGTAACATGATGGTTATTTTTTCAAAAGGCGTGGCCAGAAATTAATATACACAATTGATATACAGTGTAGCTACAATAGCGAGATAATATTTCATGGCCACAAACGAAGTATTTCATGAATTATTATATTGTGGAGAATTGATTCTTAATACTCAATAGTTAATTATTTGGCGGGAAATGGGCGAAAAGGTCTATCAAGTTGAGAATTCTCTTATTTCATTCATCTAGGTCCCACAAACAATACGCTTGCTGTGTCGCATGCTACGTAACAATGTCTGTGACAGGAACATTTCATATTCATCACCCAATATGACAGCGTAGAGACAGTATGCGAGCTTGAAATCTCACAAATCTTGGCTCACAGACGTCCCCGCCGCATTAAATACACTGAGCTCTTAATGGCATATCCATATCACTATGGCAGTGACTCTGCTGTGTCTTTATGCATCATTCCAAGATTAAAGTGTAATATTATCAGTCATCTCTGTACTTAGGTTTCTGTGGCCACAGTGGTTTAATGTCTCACTCATTTTAAAATAGAACAGTTGCAATGAGTTATGCCACCAGATAGATCTCGAGAAAGTCGTAGCCTCAGTATATTAATTGTTGGCTACTCATGGAGTAGTCAGCTACATACAACCCAAACCTGAAACGTTTTAATTTTAATAATTTATACTACACTTACAAGTAGTTACAGCTTGACCTGTTGTTTCGTTCCTGTTATGAAGATCAGACACAATAAATGCCTTCTGTGTAAATTTTGCTTCACAATCTGTGATCCTCCAAAAGCTCATCTAACAACCTGGTGTCAGGATTCAACCCTGAGAAATTACTGTGAAGTCAACGAGGATGTGTTAAAATTTGGAATGCAGCATTTATCCTATAGCCAAGTTTTACAACGTGTAATTCTCTTTGGGTTTTTTTTTCAGAAAAAAAAAGACCAAATTTGATTTCTGATTGCTGTGAGTGTTACATTGGGGTGAGAAGCGCGTTCTTCGTGTTCATGTGTACGGTATTGTAAATTGTGACAGAGAGTCTTGCTTGTGTAAATGTCTGAAGTAACAATAAAGGTCTACGATGAAACTAATTGGATATTCAATCATATGATTGTGTTGTGAAAGTGGTATTTTTGTTATGTAACACAATATGTGAGGAAATAAGAGAGCAGCTCCTGTTTTCCTGTTTTCCAAGGAGGCCCGCTCTGTTTATGCCAGTTTTTAATTACCACGTTGATTTGCATTGCGAAACACATGCACGATCAGAGGACGCCATTGTGGCAAGCGTTTAAATGAGATGCTTTATTAAAGACCACACTAAATCGAATCAGTGCAGCTCTGAAACGGAGGTATGAGGGTCTAGGAATATGAAAGAGAAGATGCTAATTCCACATTCAAGCACTTTGCAAATGGATCAAAGGCCTCAGTGGCGTTGGTGGGTCTCAGAGCGGGGAGAAAACAAAAGAGTGAGAGAGCTCAATGCACTTCCTATTAATGAGCACAATGAATAGGTGGGTGAAGCGCAAAAGCAGCCATGGAGTAGATGGTTCTCAAACTTTCTGTAGCCAGAGACCACTTTAACTGTAAAAAAAAAAAAAAATCCACAGACCCCTCAGAGTGCAGATATATTTTATGAGAATAATTAAACTATTCAAATATCAGATTTATTCATTTATTTGTGTACAATACTATTTTGTCTATGCATTAGTCTTGAATTTTCCATTTGCTGAACACATTTCTATGAAAATTGTCATGAGATTGATGGGTTGTGATTTTTCCACAACAAAAACATTCACAGACCACACTTTGAGCACCATTTTTAGTAGAGCACAGTGTAGCAAACTGCTTCATGGATTTATTAGGACACCTAAACAGTGCTAACATTTTGGGGAGAAAAGCAATAAGGTCAATAAGCTCAGAATGTGAGAACGTGAACTGTCTGCTCAGGTCAGAGGAGTTTCCTAAAGCTCCTTTTATGTCACGCATTAACAACTACCTTCACGATATAAAGCCAGACACGCAGTAATTTGACTAACTTTCATTTCCTTTGTAGGTTAATTTCATTTCATCATGCTACACGATAGCATTTAAAGAACAACGAGAGTACTACTTGGACAGGATAAGATTTCCAGACATGTGTCTGTTAAGTAATGCTGGTGGAGGACGTCTGTAGTATTTATGATCGATTCACACAGGATAAACGATCTCTTATATAAATCACTGGGATGGGTGTGTCTGTCTTCATGCATGGTCTTCATGTAACACTAAAAACTCCACATGTACTCCACATGCCCTTTTAACCCTCATTTATGTTATTGTTCTGTATTTTAAACTCAGCTTGGTTTTGATTGGGTTCAGTAAGAGACGATAGAAAAGAGCACGCGCTTTCCAATAGCAATCTAATGAAATCTTTAAGAACATCAATTTGGACAGGATATACATATATTACCTAGCATTATTTATACTAGCCATTTGTTAGAAGGTAAAATACAATGTAATCTTTCCAGACATGCGCATAGTCATTCTGTAAAAATGATGGATGTAGATGGATGTAGATGGCATTAAAATCCCAGATATAATCTGGTAATAAGTACATTACCCCAGCTCCCCATGTCAAACCAATCCAGTCTGAATAGAGCTCTATTCCCAATAGTTTATAATAGTTTGCCAAAGAAACAGGACACTGGGAATCAACGTCATGTTACACTGCATTGTGCCATATTGTTTGCATAACCTATTTGTTTCCATCCAATGTGCAGGTCAATTAAATCGTGTCTTTGGTTGTGACAGATTATTGGTGTGAGTGATTATTCTTACTGGAAGGACATCTAAAATTCCCAATGGTACGGATTACAGGACTTTTGGATTTAAATACATGCAGACAATCTGAAAAACTTCAGTCGGAAGTAAGTTAGCTACATATAAAGTATGCTTAGCTTCTTAGACACATTATCCTCAAGACTCCAGTGGATTCAGTTACATAACTTGCAGGAGTAATTAATATTGAACTTCAGAGATCATCCAGACCTCTTTTCGTCATCAGACCTTTTTGTACTCTGCCTGAATTATTTATATTTCTGTACAGCTGCTTTGTGATAATGTCCATTGGTTAAAGACGCTGAATTGAATCATCTAAACCACCATAAGGGTCCCTAAGGCTAAGGGAATTGAACTGGGGCCAGGAACCAACCCAGCCACTGGGAGTGCGCTCTCAGTGCCGGTCTCAATGACAGGGTTGCATCTGGAAGGGCATTCGGTGTAAAAACCTATGCCAAATCAATCACACGGACCAATAGTCCACTGTGGCGACTGCTAATGAGAGCAGCTGAAAGAACAACAACAATAACTAAACCACCATAACTCTGATTAATGACCTAATGGATAAGATTGATGACGTACCCAGCCTTGATTTACTAGCTTTCATAACCTTCTCAGACTATGTAAAAATGATCAACATGCTAATATAATTCATTCATTCATTAGCTGAGACAGGGAGAAAGTCCAACAAGTACGCTAACAAAATTCATTCATTGAGTTCTTCTTCTTTCTTTTTCTTTTCTTTTTTTTTTTTTTACATTATTTATCAGTCCTAAGTAATTTGATGTCTCTACATATGGTTTTGTTTTTTTTTTTTTACACAATTTTAAAATTGTGATTTTAAATTTGTATCACTGTTTATTTTGTAGCTAGCCAGTTAGCTTTAATCCCTCACACCTGTTCATATCTGAACAATATGGCGGTTTTATGAAACAAATCCAACAGGATTTAGGACCCGGAAGCTGCTCGGCTCAGATTCGTTCAAAACGCATACTATTGTAGTAGACAGTATGTGAAGACAACACGCTAGCACTGCATGTGTACTATTCTGGCATACTGCTTAGTAAAGTAGTGTGTGTTTGAACCTAGCTGTACAGATTGAACCTGTCTTGGACCACAATGATGCTGGGACTCCGGGTTTATTCGCTTGTTTTCTTCATATTAATATTCGCTGGTGAAGCGATAGCAAACGAAAGGCCCTATGCTGTGCTCCAAAATCAAAATTTAGGTAAGAAGTATTAATATATTGAAGGTGAAGATGTTTTCAATGCAGACTTGACTAATGAGGCACAACACAGCTAATGGCTAGTGATGCTACTGCATTAGATATCATTGTTTTTTCCTCTTTTTCCTCCCAGTGTTGCTCATTAGCGTCCTGTGTGTCCTCCTGGTGGTTATGCTAGTCATGGCAGTGTGTGTGTACAAGCCACTGAGAGCACGGTGAATCAGGTAATTTACATTATTTACTATTAGTGGCCATAATTTACTCACTGATACACTTTTGCTGAAACGCGCATGCGCAAGTGTTTAAGGGCGAGTCCATGACTGGCGTCCCATTTGTGTCCCACAGATATTACATTCACAAATATTCCTTTATGTTTACTTAAATACATATCTGTAAAAGTGTCCTTCACAACAACGTATTTGCATGTTTCAGATAAATAACTTTTGATAACTATAACTTTATTCTTGAATAAAACCTTTCCTGCCTGACTCAGCTCACTATAACTACACTTTACCCTGAAATATAATCATTAATATACTTTAAAAATGATTGTCGTTGCATTAATGTGTTCACACATCATGCCTGAATCATCCTTTTCAATGAGTTATGAAAAATGTACCTTTTATCGACCCACAACGGTCTGAACACGGTCACCCCTGTGAAATACTTGGAATAGTCCACAACAGGAAGTTGCATCATCTGAATTTTCCTGAAGATCATGAGAAGAAGAAAAATGCTAGCTAACCACATGTGTAGACTTTGTCAGCAAATAAACCTGTAAAAAATAAGAGATTGTTGTCTCGGATGTGTTCACACATTTTTTTTATGTTTAAATGCATTTGTTTCGTAGATTCAGTGTTGAAAATGTAAAATATATAAACACAGAGTTTAATTTTTAAAAGATACAAGGGCTAAATGGCACCACAATCATTGAAGCATTGAGTCACAGTGAATGGCGTCACTTTGCGTGTAATTATAGTTACAGTGTCATGCATAAGTATGACCCCCACTTTAATAGTAATATGGGGCTTCAAACTATATTTCTAATCATAATTTAAGAATCATTGTGAATTTCATATCCACTGCTGAACGGATATCAGATTATTTATCTATTGACTTATCTGTCTTTGACGTAAAAGTCAGCACTTCAATATGAACAATACAAAATCTAATACAAAAAAAAAATCTGTTTTTTTTTTTCACGCCATTTCAGTTTTGTGACTTTTGGTTTGTCTTAGTTTGATTTCCTGTTAAGGCCTGTTTTTTTTTTTTTAAGATGAGGTTTAGGTTAATGTTAAGTTTTCGTTTATTATAAAAGCCCTGATGGTGAGCAGGTGATGGAGAAAGAGGAGCTGGGATTTGAGGAGCGGCGCGTCAGATGGACCGGTGTTTATGGACGACTCAGCTGGCCTTCAGTGTTTCATTCAGGAACGACTCTGTGGAAAAATGCTTTTACTGTATAATCATGGGTAATTTAGCATTATAAGGACTTTGAGGCATTACGTCACTTTTCTTTTTTGTGAAATTAAATCAGGGAAACCATTTATGAATTCTCTTATTCATTTCCGTGTGTATTAGTAGTTTCCCTGCTCTAACGCACCTGCTTTAACTTTATTCATGTTTTTATTGCTCCAGATGCGGAATGTGTTTAAAAATATAAATTTTCTTTACAGTTTAGTTTTGTTCATAGCTCGGCAGAAATCGTTTCCCTGGTTAAATACAGCTAGCTGATGTAATGCAAAACATTTGTAGTGTCAGTTAGCTAACAGTAATAGTCCTCTCACTGTTTCATACACAAGCTAACATTTGTTTAAAATTCTAGCTAGCAAGCGAAAAACAAACCTCACAACAATGACACAAACGTACCAGTAGTGCAGAAGCCAGTAGCAGGTTTATATTAACTTAACACGCTTGTTCTAATACATTGTTTCTATATAGAAATTTTTATATATAGGCATTCCACAACATTAAATGTAACTCTAAATGGATAAATAAACCGGTAAATATATAGCAGTGTTAACGCAGGGTTTTATGGTAATATTATAAGCCGTGATAGAAGGTTAGAGAAGAAAACTGATGTGAAAATCTAATCTCGTGATGAGAGTTTAGATGGTGTGTTAGCGCAGGGAAACTCTGACGTTATAGCATCACAGATGGACTGCAGAAATCTTGTTATGTTCAACCTGATGACATTATGATGTTTAATGTATATGGAGTTGAACATGAGCCTGTGTTTGAATCAGGGAAAAGGCGGAGAAGCTCCATGGCTACTGCGTCTGTTTGAACTGCTGCTGAATTATTATTTACACCTGCACTTTTTATTTCTGTCCTCAGTGTTGTTTTATGTATTTATTATCAGATGTTTGTGTGAGGTTTTGTGTATTTTTATTTGTGTAATAAAGCTTATGTAAAACTGAAAATGTGTAGCCTATGTTTACATGCTGTTCGGGCGAGATAATATTTCTGTGGGTTGCATAGGTTTTCACCCCCCCCTTTAAATTTTTCCACATTTTGTAGTGTTACATCCCAGAAGTGACTTAATTATATGTCATGAATCAGTATACTTTTGCAAAATTATGTACAAATTAAAACGTAAAAGTTGTGCATGCATAAGTATTCACCCCCTTTGGTGTGAGTCCTGGTGTTGCCAGTTGCCATCAGAAATCACATAGTTAGTTCAGTGGAGTCAAACTGTTTGTAATTAAAGTGTCACATGATCAAGATCCATACATCCGTTCCGGGAAGAACCCAGTTTGTTAGAGAACATATGTAAACAAACAAGGCGCTCTCGAAAGAAGTCAGGGACAAAGATCTGGAAAAGAATCAACCAGGTTTTAATTTAAAAAAGATCCCAAATTTTGAACATCCCACAGAGCGAAATTAGATGTGAGGGCTAAAATCAAATATCTATCAATAACCTGACGATGAAACTATTAGTGTTGAGCGATGAATTATATCACAAGGTTTCATCAGTGACGTAATAAGAATGATGTGAGGGAAACTATTACACTCTTAAAAAATGAAAACTATCATATTAAATGTGAAAAATATCGACCCAAACGGAGGTCAAATCTAGGGGGCGTGTCAGGAGTGTAATCACAGACTGCATGAATCTACAGTCTGGGTGGAAAAGAAATCAGCCCCAGCCTCACTTCTTGCTTCTTCATTAGACATTTAGCAAATAATCTGATGTGGATGCAAAAACTTGAACCTTATACTGATTTTTTTTTATCTTTGAAAGAGGGGTGTGGCTTAGCCCTGCTAGCACATTTACACCAGCCTCCCCTGGTTATGACTAAAGGCCGTCCACTTCAATCTCATGCGGCATCATTCAAGCTTCCCAATCAGTGTTGACATCATGTAGCACATGTATGGTGCGTGATGCCTAATTGATCTAATCAAATCTGCATTTCTATTCACAGCCCTGCATCCTCCTACACGGCATGAAAGAGACCCCGTATCCGTCTTTTTCCTACAGATTGGATTAGGACACGCAGCTCAAATCCCTGTGATTGCACATGCGGCTATGTTTAGAAGGTCATCAGCATTCACGTTCTGCTCAAGGATCTGCTCCGTAATGAGGTATCTGGTGTTCTGTATGTGGTTCTGATGTTATGGATGATCTTAGCAGGAAGAGCATCGGAAGTGTTTGTGTGTTAGTATACCTCCATCTGCTGGTCAGTGTGAGAAACTGGAACAATAGAAACCATGGGGAAAAAAAACATTTATCTACTTTGGTATAACAATACATCTGTGCCAGTTCAATGATTCACCAAATGATTCATAATAGATGTTTTTATGCAGTAACAATGCAGAAAATACATGTTATATAAAGTGCTTTTATTAAGTGAAAAGTTTTTTTTTGTTACCTCCAACAGATGATACAGTTTACTATACACTCAGCTCATAAAACAGTTCATTAGCTGTGAAAATTAGCCATTGATAAACCCTGATATGGTAAAACTGATCACGTTTGGCAATTAGTTCCTTTAAAAACCCAAGAAACCACCAGAAATTTGAAAAAAAAAAAAAAACTTGCTTATATACTGTTGACAATCACAGTCATTTTGTATGTTTTAGTTTCGGATAAAAAATAAAATCATAATTTTTCTCTGTTATAAAATAAGGATACTGCTTCCATTCACGCTGCTGAAGGTTTCTTCAGTTGTACTAACAAAAAAGCAGCGTGTGTTTGTGTGTGTGAGAGAGAGAGAGCTAGTTGTGTTTGCTACAATACCAGCAGAAGTGGAAAATTCGCACTACAATCCGGCTACGTTCCAACACAGTAATACGCCCTTGTTGACTTCACCTCTTCGTTTTGGTTTCAGTGAGTTTAGATTTAACACACAATGTCTCTGATTTTTCTTTTTAACACTGAATCATGGCACATCATCCTGTTTCTAAACAACCAAAACAATAATATCCTTAATATATCAAAAGCACAACATATTTTAGCTACATTTTATTCATTAGTTTGGGTTTTTACTTAGCCACATGCTCCATCCTGTCTGTGGGCCACACTCAGAATTTGGCATTATTTTATTATTAATTGAACAAAATTGTGAATTAGAAGCATGACAATTAGCCTATATCCTGCGCATGACCTCGATTTAGTATCGCGTAGCTTGAATAAGTTGTGCGAACAATTAACTGCCGGAGAATGATATAAAAATAAATAAACAAAATGCAAAATAATATAATGTGCTAGATCAAGTGCTATTTTATAATCTGCTGAATAATGAGTGTGGAAGCCATTTTGTTAAATTCAACCAAATGTGCGGTGATTAATGTAATAATTACATGTAGGACTTATCATGCAGCAATCGTCTCTTGACTTTGTTATATTACATTTGACAGCAAGGGGAAAAAATCCTGCTTTTCCTTCTCCGTTCCACGTTTTCCATCCCTGATTCTTTTAGGGTTAAAGGCAAGGGCTTGTGTTTAAAGGTAGTGGTCTACCTGCTATTGAAAAATCCCGACTCGCACGTTTCTAGGCGTGAACAACACACAGGTGATTTCAGTGATGTCAGTGTGCAGCAGAATCTAGTTAAGTGTGCGTAACCAGACTCTGAATACAAGGAACTTTCCCTGTGTAAATACTGGTGTAACTTAAGGGCTTAAGTTGCAACCTCTGAATACGGCCCTGAGAGCTAGCGTAACTGATTTACTCTGCTAGTTTCAAGCAAACTGACTATAAATCTCTAACTACATTGTTCCTGTTATGCTCTCGTCCTTCTCTTGTGCTGCAAGAGGCCACTTGTGAGTTGTGCGGGGTTTGACAGGTTTACACACAGCATGGGGACGCAGGGAAAGGTGGAATCTTCCTCTACTCCTCCATCTCACAGTGATGGAGCTTAACACTCCAAACCAACGGTCTAGATATAAATTAGACACCCGTAGAGTCTCATAAGGCCAGATAACATCCAAAAAAAAAAGCCAGCTGTCAAACAGGAAGTGATGGAAATTTCACACAAACTTCAATACTGTACCCCAAAGTTGCGCATTTATACGAATAAACACTATACCGTGAAGCCGTGGTGCAAATTTCAGGCTTAGGTGTATGCTACAACATCTTTATCTCTTGTCCTGTCTCACTCGCAGAGGCACGGTGGTTTCAGTATTGCTTTTGGAGTCGAGGTGTTCGTGTCCTAAACCGGCTAACAATGCTAACACAAGTGAGCGGATATCTTGAACCTGTACTGCGCAGTTTAGTTACAATCTAAACAATCTTTCTGTTTACATATTTATATTTATTAAAGAATACAGAAGGCAAAAAAGGATCCTACTTCAAGCTGCAGTCGATCAGCTGATATTAGCCGTGTTAGCCCTGTGTGTGCTTACTCCGGAAATAGACATGTGCCGATATATCACATTTTCATATTCTAATCCTTATCTAGAGTTGTGTTATGATTTTTAACTTTATCACAACACTGTATAAATAAACTTTTCTCTTTAGATAGCATTATAACTGAACAAAAAGGAAGGAATTGGATTATTAGATGCACTTTGTCTTGGAAGCACAAAAAAAGAAACAATGCTACCTTCCATCAGAATTTAATAAGTAAGGAATAAAACACTGCGTGTTGTGCTGTTATAGTAAAATAATCAGTGACAGGGTGGTGGGATGAAGAAGAGTTACTGTAACCACCGAAGTTGATTCTTTTTCTAGAACAGCATGTCCCCGAGTGTTTTCCGCTTCTTATACCACAGCAATTTACCAATTTTTACTATTTTTATTTTATTAATGAACTACATCGTGCTTTTTATCCGCTTGTAGTTACATTTAACGTATGTGGAATAGGTGAGTTCATGTGAATTTATAGCAGCTAATATCGTGCATCAGAGTACATGCTGTATCTGATTATCGGCCCATGCCTATTTATAACTAATCAAAGCGCGAGGTTGGAACTCTAACTGGTCGTTCTATAGGAGTTACCGGAAAGTTCTCTAATCTCAAACCTCCTCTGTGTCATCAACGTGGCTAAAAGAACCCATGAGAACCCTGAGATAATGTAAAACTCGACAGAGCTTGCTTTTACGGTTCTGATACGTATACAACACACACACACACACACACACACACACATACCTAAAGACTCACACACAGACACCATGTTTGGCCTTTCAGAGACGTTACTCTCTCACACAGTCTCAGTGAAGCAGCTCAGAGTTTTTCTCCGAAACGCAGCAGCATCATCATCTCAGGAAAGGCAGAAAAATAACAGAGGAAAGTGTTACCATTTTAAAAAAAAAAGCTTTGTGGTCTTTAGATTGCGAGTTAAAGTGTGTTCTTAAGGTTAGGCTATGAGTGATGATTCTTTTCTTAGAGAATGGATCGTTCGTCAGCATGATATAATGAATGGCAGAGCAGGAAGTGGAAGTCGAGTGCTGCTGACGAGATCCAAGGCTGCAAAACAGGAAACGGACTTTCCCTTTTGTCCTTCCTCCATCTCTCTCTCTCTCTCTCTCTGTCTTTTCTTTCGGTCACTTTTCCGTAAGTGAGAGTTGCAGAATCCTCTCCAGCTCCTCCTCCTCTTCTTTCCGCCTCCTCTCCTCTTCCTCTTGCTCTCGGGTGGACAGCTCGATGGCCAATCGGAGGTCGGAGTCCGGGCTGGAGGTGGATTCTGTGCTGGTGGGTGTGGTTTCGCTCAAATCAACGAGGACGCCTTCAGAGACGTTCCTGAAGTAGAGAGACACGATGTATAAAAGTAGGTGATCATGTCCTGATATAATAGTTTCATATTGCAATACTGGTCTTAATCTTTTTTAATCACAGTTTATGAGATCAGATTAAATCAGTATTTTTTTTTTTTTGAGTACAGACTCGTGATTTATTGAAAGGCAGGAATGACTGACTCACCCATCACTTAGGCTTTCTACCACGCTGTGTGTCGAAACTCCATTAGAGTCACCCCAAGGGTTCTAGCAATCATAGAGGAGATCAAATATGACACACACACACACACACAGAGCTCACGTTTTCCAATTCCAGCTCATACAGTTAGGTCCACGTCCACACACACACACACACACACACACACACACACACACACACCTGCGTGCTGTAGCCGTTGGACTCGAGCAGGCTCCGGTGGATGGCGTACTGCAGCAGCTCCTCATCGTGGTTGGAAGGGTGGTGTGTGTGCATGTGTCTGCTGCCCCCGCGTTGGTGGTAGTGAGCAGGAACCGTGAAAACGGAGGGGGACACTTGGAATGGAGTGACACCTGTAAAAAGAGAGGGATAAAACAGAAAGAGAGAGAGAGATTTGACTCTAGCTCCAGCACACACTGCACCTGAGTTCAGGTAAAAACTACTAAGAGGCTACAGGCGAATACAAGCTCCTGACTCCACTACTGAGAGCTGTTCGTTCAGTAATCAAACATTACTACAGTTTCATCCTCGTTATTTAAGAATAGTTTATGTAACAATAAAATTATTTGTGGTTTTGGTTTTGCAATACCTGAAGCTTCACTGCTCTCGCTTTCCTTTTCCTCTGTCGGCGAAGGCGTAGTGGCTGATTGGCTCGCGTCGGCAGGCTCCTCCGTGCTGCACTTGTTCACGTTTCCGAACGTGATGCGAGCGTTGAGCACGTGGAACAGCGGGATTTCTGGTGAAAGACCAATTAAAAAAACATCACAAACTGAGAGATCGAAAATCAGCACCACTGTTCAGGTTATCCATTAGAATATAAAAGGTCATTAATTACAGATAAGTGAAGGAACACATTACACACAGACTACATTTTACATATTCACAAGTATTTGCCCCCACCTGAACAGTTCCACATTTGTGACTGTGTAAAGAAGGCATTAATCAGAGAAGCAACCAAGAGGCCAAGGGTAACGCTCAACCTAATGCTACCACCACCGTGCTTCACAGTGGGCATGGTGTTCTCAGGGTGGCGATCAGTGCTGGGTTTCTGACAAACATAATTCTTCATGCCACATATAATCGCAATCCAGTTACAAATTATTACGCTACAAAATGTGGAAAAGTTTAAGGGGGGTAAATACTTGGATAACTGATGAGATAAGAACAGCTCTTGTTGGTGCACTCGGGCGTTACCGATCTTGACGGGGAAGCCCGGGGGGAAGCGGAGCTGGATGAAGTCTCGGAGACGGGCGAAATGAGTGCTGGTGCGAGCCATCAGGTCGATGATGGGGGTCACCTGCTCCACCAGAGAGAGGGGGTGCTCCTCGCTCATCCACAACGTCCCCTTAAACCTGAGGAGCAACAAGATGTGGGTCAGCGAAAGAGTGCCAGTAAAACCTCAACAAGCCGCACCATCATTATCCCAAACATGTTCGAGTTGGACTGAGAAGTAGAGTTTAAAGAGCTTTTAAAATCTATAAACAGGAAAAAATCTCCTTCTACCAACACACACTTTACATCTGAATTTAAAAGCTACAAAATATTTAGCATATCCCTGTTCATCCTCCAGGAAATTTATATTTTTGTTACAAACTAAATCTAAACCAGGAAATTACACTATACAATCAAGTTCTTCAGCAAAATAAATACAGAGTGAAGTGAGAGTTTAATATTTAACTGTTCTTTATTCACCTCTGGGTTCTGATGGTGAGCTCGATGGGTCTGCCGATGTCTCGGTCCTTCAGGTCGAAGTCCGGGTTAAAATATTCCTCTGGAGTGATGGCTGTTGGGTTTGTTGCCGTCGCGTACTCTAGAGTTAAATCCTAAAAAATATCAGTAGAAATTGCTTAATTATCAATAAAAATCACATGTTGTTTCACAAGATATAAGCTGATGCGCTATTATTAGCCAAAGTCCATAAACAAGAATATGATCCCATTGATATGGGTTAATATCTGGCTTTATTCCACAGCGCTGCTGAATTCTGAATTCTGATTGGTCAGAAGGTGTTGATTCATTTTCTATAACAGCAGCTCCGACAGCAGTGCAGCTGCAAATCACAAGTTTATATAACAGTAACTGTACCTCCGTCATCTTCATCACTCAGTATTTTACTACAGCATTTTATTCCTTACATATCACTGACACTACTCACGTACCCCCTGAGCGCTGATCTGCTGCTCTACTGTCCCCAGAAAAGACTCCAGCACGTTCCTCTCACCTGCAGCAGACAGAAAAACTGATTACTACTACAGTCACTCTCAGCCTACAGCAGTTTATTATACCAGAGAAATAATTATAAACTATTACAGATTGCTTATCATGTTGTTATTCTGTTATATCATCACAACCCGTAATACATGTCATATAAGCAGTTACTTTTGATTCTGGCCTTCTCTTCGTCAGTGAGGTGCTCCGTCCTCGTGCGAATCACCACGTTCACGTTGTTGACGGAGAACACCTAAACAACACCATCATCATCATCATCACATGACAAAGACAGAGCTCGTACAACATCATGGGTTTATCAATATTATAACACTATTATTATATAATACCATATACCACATGGTATTATTATTGATGGTATCTGGATTCTGATTGATCAACAGGTACTGAGCTCCAGGTACCTTATCGTTTCTATAGTAACAGCTCATTCACTTGTACAGAAGACGCTAACTGATTAAAAAAAAATAAAGTAAAAATGATGAAGCCTTCATCTTCAAGGTTATAAATCAGGTTCAGTTGCTTTCACTCACTCTTACTGGACATTTATGAAAAAGTTCGCACCTTCGCTTCGAACCCGTTCACCACTTCTGTTCTGTCTGTTCTCCAGCCCCAGATCCCGGATTTACACCTGCACACACAATCAACATCACTAAACAACCTGAACAACCAGAACCACATACACACTCACTTGACCCGCTATATTACAAATAATTTATAATAACTGGTTGAAAACGACCACCGATTGGAATAATAGTACATCACAGTATCACAGGTTTCAGCACTGCATTGTTCAGAGGGTCACGTGGTTTATCAAACTCGCCGATACGTTTAAGATCATTTCTCAGCAACAGATCAATCGATGGCTGATTCAGCTTTCTGTAAAGTCACAGTGAGTCTCGAGACACCAGTGAGGAAGCTGAAATGTGCCTCTGAGTAAGGGTTTCTGCGGTAAATAAATAATAAATCCTGCTCTGGTGTGAAGATCAGCACTTTATTCAGCTTCACGGCATCCTGTGACTCACGGCGTGACTCACCTCTCGAATGAGA